>NW_022196904.1:155964359-155967182 GCF_008632895.1 Mastomys coucha | reverse complement strand
CCCTCTCCCACTCAGGAGAAGACTGAAATGAAGGGAATTCTTCACATTGGCAAAGGACAAACAAGTCAGGAAATTCCTAGCGTGGGAAGGAGGCAGACACTGAGTCGCCCACTGTGAGTTAGTAGGTCACCCAGACAGAGACTCTGAGCAGGTCAGGTCCAGAACTGGATGGGGCCCCTCTGTTTGTGGGGTTCTAGGCCAAATGCCTTGATAACCAGTATAGATTTTTCAAGCAATGTTTGAAAAGCCTAATGGGCATTCCTGTTCCTGATTCTGTCAAGCTTGGTCATGTTTGGTCATGTTTGGATCTTGTCACATCTATGGACCAAACAAGAAGAAAAGTTTGTTATAGAAAGAGCTTCCTCCAACATAATCGACATAAGCCAGAAAGGTTTGATTTCTTTTGATCCCTAGAAAACTTAAAAGAGATCTCCTCCACAGCTGCTGCAGAACAAGACAGGAATCTCATTTCATGTCCCATTTCATGAAACCTCCCTTAATATTGAGCTTCTATTTCCCCTCCTATCTCTTACTTGTTCATTCCTATTTTTTTTCTTTTTGAATGACTTAAGCAAAAATTTTCATGTCTTTCAATGATGTTATAAAAATTCACACATAAAACCAGTTGGCCTAAGATCTTTTTTCTTTTCTTTTTTCTAAAACAAAACAAAACAAAACAAAACACCTTGCCATTTATCATTGAATGCTAGATATTGTGCAAGAGGCAGTAGAGATGGAGATAAGAAGCATTCATGCCCTCACGGGACACGGCACACATGTCCTACTACCCATCAACTGGTACAGGAGGATGAGTGAATGCGGTGTCTCTTTGGCTCGTTGTTATTGATGCTTGCGATGAGGACTAGCTTTCTTAAGGTGGGTGGGTGGGGTCCTCTTTCATCCCAGCTTCAGATCTTCACCACACATGTCCACCTCATGGTGATGGTCGTAGTGGGGTCTTGTCATTCTGGCCTGTTCTCTCACAATACTGAGAGAACTAATACTGCCCGTATTAGGGTTATGGTCGTGAAGAGACACCGTGACCTCAGCAACTCTTATAAAGGCAAACATTAAACTGAGGTTGCCTTACAGGTTCAGTCATGGTGAGAAACATGGCAGTATGCAGGCAAACACAATGCTGGGGAATGATCCAGGAATTCTAAACCTGAATCAGCAGGCAAGAGAGAAGGAGAGAGAGAGTGTGTGTCACTGGGCCTGGCTTGAGCTTCTAAAACCTCAAAGCCCATCCCCAGTGACACATTTCCTCCACTGAGGCTATACAACAAGATCACACCCACTCCAACAAGGCCACACCCATTCCAACAAAGCCACATATCCTTTCAAATAATGTCTCTTCTTAAAAGCCTATGGTGGCCATTTAATTCAAACTGCCACACTGCCAGTTGCTGCTTTCTAGAAAGGTATAGGATCAGAGACTGACTTCCCTGTCACCCAGGTGTACCTCAGGCTCCAGACCGGGTTGGGGCTATCTTGGGGGCCTACCATCTCTCCAGCACTAACTCTAGTTCATGTTCTGGTCTCAGAATGGTTTGCTGGGCCTTCTCTAGAAGTAAAGGATTCTTTCTCTTCCCTTTCTCCAGCCATGTGGGATTTCACTGTGTCATGATGGTAAAAGTTCCTCTTTTTTTTTCTGCCAGCCCAGCCCAGCAGTTTATTGGAGTTCCGGTCAGCATTTCCCTATAACCGTATGACCAAGATCACTAGAGCCTATAAGCCTATCAGTACCTGCAGTGCCCACTGGTTCTGTGCTCTCATGTTAGCCCACACTTGGACCTAACAACCCATTAAATACTGTCGCTGAAGGGCTTGAGAGATGGCTTAGCAGATAGAAGCACAGGCTGTTCTTCCCGAGGACCCAGGTTTGATTCCCAGCATCTACATGGCAGTTCACAGCTTCTGTAACTCCAGTCTCAGGCTTTTCTGGCTGCCATAGGCACTGCACATATACGATGCTCACACATGATGCATAGGTATACATGGAGACAAACACTACACACACATGAAAATAAACATTAAAATAAAAGTTGAAGCGGAATTAATCTTCTTAAATTGTGTGGTCTTCAGGTCCTCACTCCCTGGGTTTAACCTTAGGTTATGCAGGCCTTCTGTCCCAGTTTGCCCTGAAGGCTCTTGGCTTGGGCTTGGCTATTTGGTTAACTTTTTACCTCAGATCCCTGATCAACTCAAGAAAAGTTGTGGATTATAGGCTACCTTTTATCCCAGTGAGAGAGGAGGATTGTCTGGGCATGCCAGAGAGCTTTGGCACCATTCTACTGGGTGCTTTGCTTTTTAAACCAATTCTTCAATAATTTTATCAATTTAAAATTGTGTAAGAATTTAATCAATTCTTCAGTAATTTTAAAGTCTTTCTTTTAAGTCAAATTTCATAACTACCAATCATCTAGAAATATTTCATGTATTGTCTGCCAGTTTTGCAGTTGGGCTATCCACACACATAGTACATGTGGTGTGTCCAAAGATGTGTTTGCAGAATTTATTTATGCCGTTATACACATTATTTACTTATAACTTTTGCATCTCCTCAGACTCTACAGCACTTTCCAATGCCTAGCTGCATGGCTGTCTTCAGCTTTTGACCATGATGAGACTGCCGAAACTTGTATTTTCTGTAAGACATCTTCAAGGCCTGTTCATGTGTAGAGCTTCACCAAGAAGCACCACTTAGAGCCTCCAGGGGTTTCTTTTAGAAACTCCATTTTTTTTTCTTTTTTTCTTTTTTAACTTTTATTGCATTATCAGAAAAGTTACATGGTTTCAATTTATCTGAATTTGTTAACATTT
>NW_022196904.1:155956953-155963811 GCF_008632895.1 Mastomys coucha | reverse complement strand
CAATTACCATAGATGGAGAAAACAAGATATTCCATGACAAAACAAAATTTACACAATATCTTTCCCCATTTTCTGTCTCCATTAAGTAATATCTGCTTTCACCATTACCAAGTCCTTTAGTCTACTCTCACCTCTCTTTCTGTAACCTCACCTGTAAACCAGGATTTTTAAAGGCATTGGTTTTATTCATTTTGTATTTCTTCTCTTTGACTTTTGAGGGCTGTTTTCACATTCTTTCTCAGAATTGTCTGTGGGATGCTCGTTTCTAACCATTTTCCAACATAATCAGAGCTACACATCTTCTGGCCACTTCAGCTCAAATTTCATGTTCTTATTGTCATTAATTGCCAAATAAGAAATAATGTAATCTGTTAATGAACACAAGCAAAAGAGAAAAATAGATGACAGACGTAAGTGAAAACAACCATCCAAAGTGTGTTCAGCCTCGCTTATGGTGGGGAAACAGTGACAGATGAATTTTTACATATCAGACGAGTAAAATTTTCAAATAGTGACTGCAGGCTCTGTTGGCAAAGGTAGAGAAAAGGCTGCCTGGTAGGTTGCTGGTGGAAATGCAGCATCTAGCAATGTTACATTTGTATTTTCTTTCTGACCCACAAGTTGCGCTTGCAGAAATGGACTCCAAGGAGATTCTGGCAGAGTTAGATCACCAGTGGGCAAATCTCATCATGGCAACAGCACCACGTGCAACTGGAAACATTCAAGGAAAGAGAGGAGGGTGCTGGTTAGGTTTGGGGTTTTGTCAACTTGACGAGTCACCTGGGAAGAAAATACTTCAATTGAGGAGTTGCCTCCATCAGGTTTGCCTGTGTGGGAGTCTGTGGGGCATATTCTTGGTTAGTGATTGAGGTGAGAGGGACTAGCCCACTATAGGTGGTGCCATTTCTACGCAAGTGAGCCCCAGGGTGGTATGAGCTAGTCAGTTGAGCAAGTTGTAGAAACATGGTCATGGTCTCTGCTTCTGCTCCTGACTCTAGGTTCCTACTCTGAGTTCTTTTTTTTTTTAATTAAATATTTTCTTTATTTATATCTCAAATGATATCCCCTTTCCTGGTTTCCCCTCCGGAAAAAAAAACAAAAAAACAAAAAAAACAAAACAAAACAAAAACACTTATTCCCTCTGCCCTCCCCCTGCTCATTTGAGTTCTTAACTGTTGCTCCCCTCAGTGATGGACTGTGATCTGTAAGCCAGACAAACCCCTTCATCTCCTAAGTTGGTTTTTGGTACATGTTTGATCCCATTAAAAGCAAAACAGGTCAAGGGCTGGTTAGCAAACTAAGGTACAGCAAAATATCAAAACTCCAGAGGTTATGCCTAGAGAGACAGAAGTGAGGCTGAAGGGCTCTCAGCAGCCTCAAGTGTTTGGATGCTTTAAGTCATAATCCTCTGTCTGGGGCTCTTCTGCGCACTGCATGATGTCTGTTTAGTTCAGTATAAAAAGAATTAGGTAATATCTCTGCTTTATACAGAATGGTCTCTAAGATGTATTGATAAAAGGACAAATTAAACAACAAAGTTTATAGTGTGAAAACACATATGTGTGCATACCTATATTTAAAAAAAAAAAGAAGCAAAGTATCAAACAAAATTTTAAGATAATTATTTTTAAGAGGAGCCAGAGAAGACAAGGTGGGACCAGGTTGCTTGAATGACAAGTCAGTATAAACATGCCCTTTAAAAGTAGTTTTGTCACTGGCACTTGATACATGCCTTACACAGCTAAAAACCAAACTACAACAAGACGAGCAAGCAAAGCAATGCTTATTTTCCTGCTTTTCAAAGGAAAAAAAATAAATCTCATTTATTATCAGGGTTACCACATACCATAAAGTAAGCAATTGTCTTAAGAAAAC
Source organism: Mastomys coucha (assembly GCF_008632895.1). Classification (NCBI taxonomy): domain Eukaryota; kingdom Metazoa; phylum Chordata; class Mammalia; order Rodentia; family Muridae; genus Mastomys; species Mastomys coucha. Next base: position 155,961,936 of record NW_022196904.1, on the reverse strand, counting down.
ACAAAATAAAGATTTCCATTTAGTGAGAGAGAGCCTACTCTAAAACAAAACCTGCAGATAAATTCTAAATGCATTTTGTAACGTTGTTCTTAAAAACATAAGGTGTCATTTAAATTTTCATATATTATGTATAATGTATATATAGTGAGCCTAGACCAAAATTCCCAGTACAAGAGAAAGAAAATAGAAATAAAAATCAAAGAATTGAGAAAATATGAATAATCTTAAATTGGAACTTAAATGATTATGAATTTATGAGATTTATTTATTTAAAAATGCATATCAGCCAACATAGAGGAAGCTTCTAAAAAGAATGACTGTTTAGTGGCAAAGAGCATCAATTGCTCTCAGACTGTGCATGCTACAACTATTTCCCAAAAGGCACCACGCCTCAGTGTGGAGATGTCAGAGTGTAGATATCAGTCACAAGAAACAGGAGGCATAAATTTGAACCCAAAGCGAGGATATTCACTAAAGTTCTGTGGGGAGGGTGGGGGCCTCTAGAGGAGACAGTTGTCCCAGCAGCCTCTGCCCTACGGATGCTTTAGGCAGAGCTCTCCTGTACTTTGCTCCAGGTTTAGTAGCAACCCTGGCCTGTTCCCGTGGCAACCAGCTTCACCTTCCAGCATTGCTACACATCTTCTGGGGATCAAAATTGTCCCTGGTTGTGAATGGTGAAGGCAAATGTTTCATAGATTAACATGAATCAATGAATAAAAGGAAAGTTTTATAATGACAGTTTATAGTGTCTGCAGGACTGGAAAAGTCATCTCTGGTTGTCTGTCTGTTTGTTTGTTCTTTACCTATTCTCTTTGTCTCCTCCCTTCCAAGCTTTGAGAGGCATACAAAGCTTCAGGAAACCCCCCTTTCTCCCTTTCTCCCTGAAGAACAAGGTGGCCGGTTTTCTCGCTACTTAATATTCATGTGTCTATGATTGCTTGCCTTCACCCTACTTCTTTGTTCACCCCACTTCTAGTTTAGGGACATAGAGTATCATCCTGTCTGCATCTCTGCTCAGCTGACCCTTCTGAGGGACACACTGGCTTCAGTATTGCAGCAGATGTTAAGGCTTTAGTAGGGGAGCCACCAGAACTCCATCAGAACCTCAGCATAAGAGGAATCTGGGAGGATCTTGATTGGCCCAGCAGCTCACAATGTCATCTTTGAATTTATGGACCCAATAATTACTGACCAATCCCCTCTATGCCCTGACCCAAAACCCCTGAGCTTGAAACCCCTCCAATACAGATGTATACAAACTGAGTTTTACTATAGCCTTTCTTTGGTTTTTCTTTATTGTTCTGTCAACTTAGATCTACACAAATCTTCAAAATACCCAAACTCCCGCTGTGGTTTTTCTTTTTGTTATTTCAGTGTAATTGGAAGATGGGGAAAGTGGACAAGTATACTCAGGCTGCCAATTAGATGTTCCCTTTTCCCCTGAGGGCACCAGGACATGAGTGAACATTGTTTATAGACCTAAGACCATGTTCTATTATCTGTGTGCTTTATATTTTGTTTGGTTATTTTTACCAGCAGAACAATATGGTTTTCGAAAACATTATTTCTAGTGAGTCTGTATTTGGAGTGAACCTTGGTAATATATCATCCTGGAGTACACCTGGTCATTTTATATCTTCTTCACCAAAGGATGAGATGTTGGAGAAAAGAGTAAATGCCAGCTTTGGAGAATCTTGAGATCTGGGCTTTTGTAGCTCTATAAATGTTTCTTGTACAATCCAGTTCTTCCTTCCATTGATTAAGTGGGGATCAAGGACAGGCTAAAGCAGATTAACAGACTGGCTGAGAAGGAGAGAGTTAGATGTGTATCCCAAGCATTTTTTTTTATTTGATTTCTCTTCCCCTATGTTTTGGGTGCTTTCATGGAAGCATTATCTTTAGCTCAAATCGGAAACTTGAGATTTTTCCTTTTATTAATATCCTAGAAACAAACACTAACCTTTGGAACATGATGTTTCTTCTAGAAAATATCGCAGGATGTATGAAGTGTTTCTGAGGGATGTGTTGCTCAGTTACAGGTGTACTAAGATGTGGAAAGATGATGCATCCTGTATTTATGCTGAGAGACATGTTCTCACAGCCAGGAGCTTACTCAAGCTGTGAACATGGCTTAAAAGTCACTGAAAACTCTTGTGGGATTCTTAGCCCAGATTTTTAAAGACCTTCATTTAAGTGTATCAGGATGAATGCTCACTGCACTTGGGTAAAAGTAGAAATCATGAAGCCCTACTTGTTTTGTCTTATAAATAAATTGGGAGCCTCAGAATCAGAGGATCCCCAGCACTGTCTAAAATCACTGAGAAGCAAAATGCTGGCTCCTTTTATTTTCTTTACTTCACTCTTTACTCAATCCATCTGTTTATTTAATGTGAGCCACTGCTGTCTAGCACAAATATTTATTTTTTAAAATGGAATTTAAACATAAATGATGACCCCTATATTTAGTCGGAGGTTTTAAAAAACTCAGATTGCAGTGTTTGTAAAAAATGGATAAAAGAAAGACAGAGGAATCAAACTGCTACTGATCTATAGAAAAGAAGAACAGTAAATATCTTTGTTTAAATAGTTCTTTAGATTTCTTACTTTCATGTGATCTGTTATAAAAAATACACCTAATACAACCTCTCTAATCTGCTGAGATCACTATATTCTGATCTTGTCTGCTTATTGTTTCTAATCAGCACAACACTTTGGTAAGTAGTTATCCTAAATTCCCATCAAGCCTAGAAGATGGTGAGTTCTAGAGAGGATGCTGAGTTCTAGAGGATGCTGAGTTCTAGAGGATGCTGAGTTCCAGAGAGGATGTTAAGTTGTAGATAGGATGCTGAGTTCTAGATGATGCTGAGTTCTAAGAGGATGCTGAGTTCTAGAAGATGCTGAGTTCTAGAGAGGATGCTGAGTTCTAGAGGATGCTGAGTTCTAAGATGATGTTGAGTTCTAGAGGATGCTGAGTTCTAAGAGGATGCTGAGTTCTAGAGGATGCTGAGTTCTAAGATGATGTTGAGTTCTAGAGGATACTGAGTTCTAGAGGATGCTGAGTTCTAGAGGATGCTGAGTTCCAAGATGATGTTGAGTTCTAGAGGATGTTGAGTTCTAAGAGGATCAAAGACCTCAAGATTACCTGCAACACTCTCCATCTTACATCCTATGTTTAAAATAAGCAATTTTTCTCAGCAAATTTGCAATCAATGGTAAAATTGCTTATTGCTGCTTCTTAACGGTTTCTAAACTATAGGCTCACCATATTTTTTGAGAACATTCCTTTTTGAGATATCAACCAGATCACAAAAGGCCTTGTTTCATAGCAAACAATTCTAGATCTCAGTAAGTTTAAATGTTGTAAGTTAGTTTCTTGCTCAGTTACAGTGCTCACCGTAGTTCACCTGGACTCTACTGCAAGCTGACACTGCTGTCACTTAAGGAACCAAATGATCAGTAGCTAAGCAGTGGCAGCCACAAGAGAAAACCTAACCTTCCCCCCACCCAAGGGTCCTGGGCTGATAATTAACATTTGTCCCAGAGGTTCACAAGTCACTTTGTTAAAACTCATTGATAATAATTGGCACTATATTCCCAATAACCCTAAGGAGCCAAGAAGAGTAAATGTTAATAAAGGCCCAGACAACCTGAGTGGCCAGAAATATTTGGTGAGCATCCTAACTCTACCAGGCCTTTACACAAGTACCCAGTGGAGCACAGAGGATGAGATAGGAGCTTTGTCTTTTGATGAGGGAGACAAGCAACCTTCCAGAATGTAAAGATGGTGTGTTCATTAATCTATACTGTGAGCATCACGTTAGAGCAGTGGTTCTCAACTTGTGGGTCATGACCCCTTTGGCAAACGTCTATCTCCAAAATATTTTACATTATAATTCATAATGACAACAAAATTACAGTTATGAAGTAGCAACAAAAAAACTTTATGGCTGGGGGGGTCATCATAACATGAGGGACTGTATTAAAGGGTCACAGGAAGTTGAGAACCACTGTGTTGGGGAAAAGGTGATTAATGCTAAGTGGCCAGCTGTAGAGTCTCACAGATGAGCTTAAATTCTTGAGGGGTGTCACATCACAAAAGGGGGCATGTAGGAGAGATGGGAACCTGCTTAAGGGATGGCAAAAGAGAAGCAGGACAGCAGGACAGCAGAGGAAGGGCTGGAGAAGCAATCTGGGCACAGACCATTGAGGGCCCATGTCCTAGAGGGAAACTGTACCTCATATGGGGATGGTTACAGTTTTGCCAAAATCATGTCAAGGACACTGTCCTCAAGAAACTACCATTTCCATCCTGACACATTTATGTTTCTTAGAAGGATATGTTCTCATGCCCATTAAAGTAAAATAACGAGGCTGCCATCAGAGAGTGCTTGATGCTTGCCAGGTAGTCAGTAAGTATGAATGAATAAAACAAAGGAAGGGCCGGGGAGAAAGTCAGGGAAAACATAGAACCAATCCTTTTTCCTTTGTCAGGTTCTGAGTGTGTTACTTACTGAGGAGAGCTGCTTGGACAAAGCTTGATGATGAACTCATCCATCTCCACACATCAGGGACTTTCACTTTTCCTTTCTTTAGCCTTGGCATGTGAATTCTTTTAAAGGTTCTTCTTAGGTTTGGTTCTGTAATTCTCTAACCAAATTGGTTATTTCTTGAAAAAAAAATGTCTAGGTCCTCTGTGTGTAGTTTTTAAAAGTCTTGAAGTCTCTGCTGGGTGTGGTGGTGTACACCTTTAATCCCAGCACTTGGGAGGCAGAGGCAGGTGGATTTCTGAGATTGAGGCCAGCCTGGTCTACAGAGTGAGCTCCAGGACAGCCAGGGCTATACAGAGAAACCCTGTCTTGAAAAACCAAAAAAAATTAAAAAAATAAAAATAAAAAAGTCTTGAAGTCTCAAACACTAGACAGAACTTACTAAAAGAAGTCCTATCTCATTAAGTTTGCTTGTTTATTTCTTTGTTTTTAAGAG
>NW_022196904.1:155952629-155956943 GCF_008632895.1 Mastomys coucha | reverse complement strand
TGGATGTCCTGGAACTCACTCTGTAGACTAGGCTGGCCTTGAACTCACAGAGATCTGTCTGCCTTTGCTTTGCAAGTGCTTGGGTTAAAGACACATGCCATCACTGCCTTCCTTTTGACTTTTAACATTTTTTAAAATTAATTTACTTACCACTTTTTGAGAATTTTAGATACATGTATTATATTTATCCTATTTTCTCCACTTTCTAACTCCTTGTGTATACCCCCAACTCCCTCTCCAATTTACAGCCTCTTCTTTATTATTGTTACACACACACACACACACACACACACGCACACACACACACACAGATCTCTTCTCTGAATTCACACTTATTGGCATCTCAGAGGCTGTCACCTCCAGAGACTTCTTTGGTTTGAATAAAATTAGATCCTTCCAGAATAACATACACCCCAATTGGAGTTTATCATTTGTCCTCAGGTCTCTATTTCCTATGAGATCACAAACACTAACAAGGTAGGGGCTATACTTGCCTCAGTCCTTTACCATGGTACTTAGCACTAAGCCTAGGTCTAGGAATAAGCAGTGGCATAATCATTGCTTTTTAACTAAACATGTGTGAAGGTTTGAATGAAAAACAGCTCCTATAGACCCCAGATTCATATATTTGAATACCTGGTCCTCGATTGGTGGAACTGTTTGGAAAGGATTAGGCATTGTGGCCTTGTTGAAGGATGTGTGCCAATGGGAGTGAGAGTTGACATTTCAAAAAGCCCATTCCATTCCCAGTTAGCTCTCTCTGCCTTGTGATTCTGCAAGAAGATAAAAGCTCTCAGCTATTCCCCCAGAGCTATGCCTACTTGCCTGCTGCCATGCCCTCCCCCGCGTGATGGTTATTGACTCTTTCTGAAACCTGTAAATCCAAAATTAAATGTAATCTTGTATAAGTTGTCTTGGTCATAGTGTCTTGTCACAGCAATCGAACAGTAACTAAGACACCACATGACAGAAGCTGTGACCAACAATTCCTTTAAATTGCTTTCATTGACAAATGTAATTTTATTTCTTTAGATGGACACCTGATTTCCTGAAGGTGGACCATTACCATTTGAAATATTCTGAGATGTTTGGAACTGTTTAGCAGTTCAAGTAAAGACTGTCAAGTGTGACTGGAGTTCACGCATCATCCTCATTAGGCCTCTGACTTTGTTGTGCATCTCAGTAAGACCCTGGCAAATCAGATCCCAACAATAACTTGCCCCAGGATGATTCCTCTGTTCCTCCTCAAAGATGCTCAGATTGCATCCATGCTGTGATCCTTTCCACATTTCTACTGTTCTTCATTATTGGTCTGTCTCTTCTGGTCCCAGGCCAATGCCTGGCCTTTAAACTGACAGGAGCCAGCAAAGCCACTAGCTTGACAATGGAAGCCTGTGTTTCTTTTACATTTAATGCCCTTCAACCTGGTATTCCCTGATATGTTCTAGAGAGATACTATAATAATATCCTTGGCCTAGGCCTCTCTTTGAAGTTGAAAATTAAAATTAGGGCTCTCCAGTTGTTTTTAGTAATATAGTTAAATATTACAACATGGTTGACCCCTGCCTCCCAACTGCTACTCTTATGACGTGACTCTGTCTTGTGCTGATCAGCTGCTGCTGAGACAAACATGGATGAGCTGCCGCTGAGAGGAGTGAACAGGAAGAGGGATGTGTTAGACCTTAACAAAGAGCTATTGCACATTCTCTAGTTACCCTTGGACAGGCTTTGGAGGAACATGAACTGCATCCTACAGGACCAAACTGCATCATCTTTTCTTCTATTCCAGCCAATGAATAGGCAGTAGGAGAACAGAGTCTTGCTTACTGCAGCCACTCCTCTTCTCTGTCTAGCCTGGAAACATGTCAGACACGATGAAAGATGCAAGGCCAGCCTGGGATATGGGCAGGGGCTAGGAGCATAAAGCTCTGCTGGAGCAGTGACTTCAGCAGGATCTTTATCTCTGCTTCTTGTCATCCCAGCTGCTTAAGCCAGAAAGCACAGGCCAGATGCAGAGCAAAACAAGCACTCGGTCCTTTGAGAGGCCAGGGGAGGCCTCTGCTAAAAGAGGAGATTCAAGTTCCATTCTAAGCAAGGTGCTGGCAGCCAGCATTTCCTCTAGTCTGTTCTGGGAGGCAGGGAGGCTGAATGGTTGCAGTATCTTGCTGGCTTTAGGGAATGCTCCATGTGAGGCTGTAGAAAAGCTCCAGGAGAGTAATTTTGCTCTTGGTCAATTCACTTGGTACTCTTCACTTCATTTCCATTTGTCTCCTAGAGATTTCCTCAGTCATTCTCCCTCGCTTCACTTTGTTCTGACTTGCCAACACCTCATGCCATACATCTCTCTTTCTGATGGAATATTTTTGGAGATCCTATCCATTTCTCTCCATGTGTCATGTATGATAGTGATAATGCTCTACACAGTGAACTTTAGGTTTAGTAAGAAACTCTGTCAGCCCTCTGAAAGGCCTAACAAGTAGCTGAAAGAGTCATATGTAGATATTTACACCTAACCAATGGACAGAAGCTGGGGACCCCTGTAGTTGAATTAGGGAAAAGCTGGAAGAAGCTGAGGAAGAGGGCAACCTTATAGGAAGGCTACCAGTCTCAACTAACCTGTACCCCTGAGATCTCTCAGACATTGAGCCATCAACCAGGCAGCATACACCAGCTGCTATGAGGCCCTTACAGATATACAGCAGAGGACTGCCAGGTCTGGACTCAGAGAAAATGCATCTAACTCTCAAGAGACTTGGGACCCCAGGAAGTAGGGAGGTCTGGTAGGGTGGGGTGGGGACATCCTCTTAGAGATTGGGGGAAGGGAAGAGGTGTGGGATGTGGAACAGTTGGAGGGTGGACTGGGAGGGGGATAAAGTCTGGACTGTAATAAAAGATTAAAGAATAAAAAAGAAAATAAAAAGGAAATTGACTCTTTGGAAGAGACTGAGAGGGAGGGCCGCATATAACTGTGGTGAAGAAGGCAGAACTAAGAGTAAGAGGAGGCTGACCCTCAACAGGACTGCAACCCTAAGGCTTTGGTCTACTCTCTAGGGAACTTTGAGATGACATTCCTCTAGAGCAGTGGTACTCCACCTTCCTGATGCTGCAACCCTTTAATACAGTTCCTCGTATTGTGGTGACCTTCTCGAACCACCAAACAATTTCCATTGCTACTTCATAACTGTAGTTTTGCTATTGTTATGAATCATAATGTAAATGTCTGACATGCAGGATATCTGATATGTGACCCCTGTAGGGGTTGTGACCCACAGGTTGAGAACCACTGCTCTAGAGTTATCCCAAGCTAAAGCGGTAAGGCCAGGATTTGGTCTTCCTGGATCAGCTGAACACAGGCCAGAGGCTATTTCTGGGAAGGGGTTAGTTCTTGAGCCAGGTGATTGCCTTCATTGGAAAGATGGTTCTGATGCAAATAGGACGCAGTCCTCAGGCCTCTAAAGGAGGTGGGGAGTAGTTGGAGCTGCTGGCACTTAGAAGGGGTCAAGCCTAGGAGTATAAGAGAAAGAAACGGATCACTGTGTTACCTGGTTTTAAGATATCTTGCACCAGTCTCTCTGGGCTGGTGTCCTGAGCAGACCTTGGGCACAAGCTCTGCAGCCAGTCCCACAACACCCAGACGAAGCTCCACTCCCAGGCACTCTGACACTCTCAGGATCAGAGGTGAAGAGGACACAACATCTGTCCCAACACCGGGAGTAACTGGGACCAGAGGGACCAGGCACACAAGAACTCCACCAGTAGAGTGGCTTGGGTTCCTTCTGGTCTCTCTGAGCTGGCGTCCTGAGTGGACCTTGGGCGCAAGCTCTGCAGCCAGTCCCACAACACCCAAAGGAAACTGCACTCCCAGGCACCCTGACACTCTCAGGATCAGAGGTGAGGAGGACCCAACATCTGCCCCAACACCAGAAGTAACTGGGACCAGCAGGACCAGGCACACAGGAACTCCGCCAACAAAGTGGCTTGGGTTTCTTCCAGTCTCTCTGGCCTGGTGTCTTGAGCAGACCTTGGGCCCAGGCTCTGCAGCCAGTCCCACAACACCCACAGGAAGCTGCTACACTCCCAGGTGCTCTAACAAGCCCAGGGTTACAGGATCCCAGAATCACAGGATCACAGAGACACCTTGAATTTGAGGAGTTCTGACACAACCAGGATCACAGGAAAGACAGGCTCCAGTCAGATTTAGCAAGGGCAGGTAGCACTAGAGATAACCGGATGGCAGGGGGCAAGCGTAAGAAAATAAACAACACAAACCATGGTTACTTGGCATCATCAGAACCCAATTCTCCCACCATAGCA
>NW_022196904.1:155917797-155952105 GCF_008632895.1 Mastomys coucha | reverse complement strand
AGCCTACAGAACTCCAAATAGACTCGACCAGAAAAGAAATTCCTCCCATCACATAATAATCAAAACACTGAATGCACTAAAAAAGAAAGAAGTTTAAAAGCAGTAAGGGAACAAGGTCAAGTAACATATAAAGGCAGGCCTATCAAAATTATACCAGACTTCTCACCAGAGACTATGAAAGCTAGAAGATCCTGAGCAGATGTCATACAGACCCTAAGAGAACACAAATGCCAGCCCAGTCTACTATACCCAGCAAAACTCTCAATTACCATAGATGGAGAAAACAAGATATTCCATGATAAAACAAAATTTACACAACATCGTTCCACAAATCCAGCCCTACAAAGTATAATAGATGGAAAATATCAATATAAGGAGCAACACTACACCCTAGAAGAAGCAAGAAAAGAAATATTTCAACAAATCCACACAAACCTAATTCCACCTCTTACAACAAAAACAACAGGAAATGACAATTACCTTTTCTTAATATGTTAATATGAAAATTAATATTACCAACATATCCTAATTGATTGAAATCCAAAAATCTGAGGAATTAGAAATTTGTTGATTGTCATCCAATGGTCTCTCTAATTTGGTAATTGGAGAAATAGGTCCAATATTGTACAATCTATATACACTTTCAGTTTGTTTGTGACAGTGTCTTGCTGTGTACAACATAAGGGTCTTGAAATCTTGCTTCTCCTATCTCAGCCTCTATATTAGTAGTATTGTTTATTTCATGTTTTTAAGCTATACTATAGTTTTCAAAACAGCTTATATATTTCAAAAGTATTTATATATCTAAGGGAGGCATAGACAATTAACTTGAGAGATGGCTTGTAGGAAAGAGAACAACAAAGAGTGAGACTGAATGCTTTGCTTGACATTTGTAACTCTTGTATCTAGTTTGAAGAAGAGGACTTTATAAGTTACTCTTTCTCTGAGATGAATGCTTTTCGAAATTATCACAGCTAATGAACCAGATTCTTACTCTCACCTAATGTCTGTACCACCCTCCAAGCAGAACCATTGTTCATCGAAACAGTTGGTGAATAACTATGGATAGACCATTTTAATACATGCACCATTTCTTAAATGAATGTAACCTGTTCTCTGTGGGCTGAGAATAAAGTCACTCACTCAAGTCAAATAGTTTTGATCATAGCAGGAAGTCTGTATCCAAAAATCGTGCCTACAATTCATTCCTTGGCGCAGCAGAACTGTCAACTCTCAGCTGAGCTACGATGGAGGTAAAATCCTTTGGTGATGTGAGGGTCATTGAAGTACAGCCTAATTACAATGAAATCCAATGTCTAAAAATTGTTCTTATTTTGGGCTTGTACCACAGTAAGAGCCAAGATTTTAAACTCTACTAAATACAAAACAAACAAACAAACAAACAAAAAGACTTTATATATTTATGTTCATTTAAGAAAATACTAGTAGTGATGAATTATTTTGAAATATACAGTTAATATGTTTGGAGTTATTTAAAATTTATATTGAGAAAAACTTAGGTATTCTCAGTATTACTGTAGACAAGTATCTACATAAGACTGTTAAATTGATTGTTGTTTTATATCAAACAACTTTTATAATACTCATTTTTATTGTTATAATATTTTATAAATTTTAAGGAATATGACAAAAAAAGATATTGTAGGTATTGAAAGGGGGTCTCTTGGATGAGTTGGAGTACAAAGGGGAAACAAGAATGTGATTTAACTCCATCTACTTAAAATATGTTTTTAAATGTTAACAAATTCAGATAAATTGAAATCATGTAACTTTTCTCATCATAATGCAATAAAAGTTAAAAAAAAGATATCTTGCACATCTCTATAACACTTGATTTCCTCTATTATCCTCCTTCCTCATAAGGAAGGCACAGAAGAGCCCAAACTAGTAGACAAGAGACCCACACAAGAATTTAATTACTTTGTTTTCCACTCACTGAATCCATTTTCATAATCACTTCCTATTTATGAGCAAATGATACCGAGTTTCCATTTGTGGTAGCGATGTGAAATCTCCTTTTACAGTGAACTTTAGGGCTGGGGTTGCAGTTCAGTGGCAGAGCACTTGCTGATCTTGTATGAGGGCCTGGGTTCAACCCAGAGTACCACAGGAGCAAGCAACTCAATGATCAAACACATTTTCAAAAACGGAATCAAATGCCAAAAACTAAATAAGCCAGTACTGAAAGCCAAAGTGGTACTTGGCTGTGCCAAACAGTCCACAGAATGACCTTGCATTGCATGTTGTAGCATTTCTGTGTCCCTGATGCTTCGGGGTAAGAACAGTATCTCCCTACGAGGTTATTGTGCAGTTTAAATGTGTTAACCTAAGTTAAGAATAGAATGCGGTACTTGAGACACCCTAGATGGTGGTGTTGTATAATGTGTGGCATTTAGGAAAGATTATCATTTAGTTCTTATATGCTTCCTGTGAAAAGACACCCTGGGAACGCAAAGACAACTGGGGGGGTATCTAGCATTTAAAGACATTAATTGTGAGAAAGCTATACTTAGTTTCATACAGTTCTATTAAGATTGTAGAGTTTACGGGGAAATTTTGCTGTGATTTATACTTATTAACATATACTTTAAGAATATTCAAACTGTGTTTATTTCCTTTACAAGGAACATAAAGTCTCTGAAGTATCCTGTGTGTTTCCCAGCCGCCCACTTCTACAGGAAATGAAAAGCAGTAGTCAACCTTCGGAGGACGCTTCTACACTCGTTTACTAAGTCCCAAACTTTATTCTGAGAAGTATAACTATGGAGAAGTAGAGCTTAGATAGCGTGTGATAAGGTACCCAGATGTGTTGAAGCATAAAGTGGAAGCAGTGTGTCCAGGCAAGCCTCTAAAGAGCTTGCTGGACATATGAGGTGTGGTCATGGAAACTTTAAAGAGCTCACTGTTCAATGTTAAGTTAAGGTTCTCTAGAACAGGGAGCTCATCATCAGAGACAAAAATGCAACTCACCAGAAGGCATCATGCAAGCTACCAAAGGCAGCAAGCAACCAGTAGTGCTACCCAACTTTGATGACTATGAATCTCAACAGCAGCCGGCAATGTGTGCAGTATTGCCACACATACCTTAGCTATAGCCAACGACTCTCTAATTGGACTTATGCCCCTCTCAACAAGAAGGAAATCATGCCTGGTAATGGAACTCTAGCCCAGAGATATCGAAATCATAGATTTTGGAGGCAAACCTACAATCACCACTTTACTAAACCGCACAATCCCTAACTATATTTGAAATATGTGTCCTCATACCTACAGATAAATGTGTTCCCACCACTCATTGAGGAAACATCTCTTTTCGACAGACAGGGACCATTACAGAAAACTACAATTGATCAAACTGCAGAGTTGTAGAGCCCAGTCCCATGGATGTATCTAGAACAGAACTCTAGCATCTAAGGCTCAGGAGTTATTGAAAAAGAAGGAGGGGGAAGATGTAAGAGCCAGAGGAACAGGAAGTTTGCTGTGACATTGCACTTCCTAGAACTGTCAGAGAAACAATTCTCATAAATTCTCACCTACACGGCTCCCTACACAAGACCTGAGCAAGAATGGCACCGGAAGATGTGCTAAGTGGAAGGCAGAGAGCTCCCACGGCCTCATCCCTAGACAAGAACTATAGGCAACTGAGGAATACACAGTGAGGGATAAATATTCTTCCCCAGGGAAGAACACATCAATTGGTTACCCAAAACCAAGTGGAAATGTATACATCTAAGTAACATATGAACTGGATAGGTAGCAACAATTAAAGAAATAGAGGCAATTAATTTTGAGAGGCAGTGTGGGGCCATAACAGAGAGGGGCTGGAGTGAGGAGAGGAAAGGGAAGAAATGATGTAATTATCTTGATAAAAGATTACCCAAAAAAAAAGAAGAAAAGAAAAATCAACTTTATCTTCTCATACTTTTGGCTACACTCAAAAAGTGGAAACTTTCAGCTTTACAAAGGGATTTTCATTGTTTATCTCATACACACATGGAGCCTAATATGTTAGGGAAAATTGTTCTTCACATCCTCCATTTATCTCCTCTAGAATACTTTGCTGTGTATGTCTGGTGCTGGTTGTGGTGTGTGCTTTGGTTTGACAGAGAATGGAGCCTCTGGAGAACCTCCCAGCTGCATGAAGCAGGCTACGTCTGTTCAGTCTCCCGCTGTCATCCATCAGATGCCTAATACAGGGCACATTATTTAACTGCCTGTTGCTTCATTTTCCTGACATACAAAGTGGATGATAACAACCCATCATGGTACAGGTGTGGGGCTTGAAGGTGTTCAGAAAGTGAAGTGCTTGTCACCCTCCAAATGCTCTGCGAGAATGTGATTCTGACATTTTGCTTCTATGAATCTACTATCCTTGTGTCATCAGGCGGCCCTAGTCTGATGAAGATCCCCTCCTTCATCCCCAGATTGCCCTCATCTGCATTGCTATAGATGTATCACCCCCATGGATTCCATCAGCTGAGAAGGACCAGATGTTCATTAAGACCTCTAGACCACAAAAACCCAGACCAGCCTTTCTCTGTGGTGAATGTCCTTACCACTATGGGGATGGCTCTGAGTCACCTCGTGACTTGATCCAAGCCTCTTCCAGGTGTCCAGAGTTGTCCAGTCCAACCTCTTGCTCAGGCCTTGTCCATTCCTTAGACTCTGCTTACAAATTAAAAGACCATGTCTTCTTTCCCCTGACCAAAGTAAAAACCTTCACTGAAGTGCTCACTGCCTGCCCTGCTCCAGGCACTCCCTGATGGCTGAGAAGAGAATGTCCCCAAGCCCTTACACCAGTGGAGGGAATTTTCCTGCATCTTCTTTAGGGAACTTGGATTAACCAATGATGATTATATGGGGGGAAAGGCTTAAACAATGGTCAAAGTGCAAATGGAAAAAAAAAAACTATAGCCTAGGACGGAGACAGTCATGAGGGTGTCCATTCACTTCCTGAATATTATTTTAAAATGTATATATTCTAGGAGCAAAGAGCATGTGAGTGGTGATGGTTGTGAGGGCTATAATCAGGGGGAGAGGTGGTCCGACAAACTCTGTTTGGAGTCTGAGTGAGTACAAGAGGCAGACATTATTTAGTAAGGGAAATCCATGCCGCTATCCTCTGTGGTTACTATCCTCTGCATTTTCTGGCTAGGTTGTGGGGTTTTCCTGATGGAAGGCAATTGTGCTCCCTTTAGAGTCTGGTCTTGATGAAGATAAAGGAATGTGTGGAGAGGGTCCTGCTCTTGACTTTAGGTACAAGCCTTTAAAGTTTTTTCATTTTTCTCTAGACCAAATAGGTCAACGTGCTTTAAAAAAAATAAATACCCTCCATATGCAGGAGCTATCGTTATCTTTCTCTGGGCCCTCAGTCCCCAACACCATGGTGTATGGGACAACCTCAATCATAATAAGACAATCTCAATCCCACTGGGGTCTGATTTATGCTGTCAGTAAGAGCAGGCATCACTGCACATTAGCATCATCATCAGATGGGCTCCTAACCCACCAACCCTGGCCAATCAATATCGCCCAAAGTCCTAGGGTTCAGTGTTAACCCACAGTCACCTTGAGCCAGGGGAGCTTGGCATGCTGAGAGGCCCAGGTGGTGACGTGGGATTCAGTGTTCGCTGCTCCATCAATGACTATTTTAGCCATCCTACATTTTTGAAAGAATGTGAAAGTCCCTCTGGGAACTGACTCTATTTATAGCATTGTTTCTATGGGAAAGTGTTCCAAGTGACAATCAGTGGGAGATGGATGGTTGGAGGACAGCTGATAATTGTTTCTTCACATGCAGGGACTGCGCTGAAGCTTTAAAAAAAAATCTAATAAAAACAAGTAGAGCAAAGGATAAACCAGATGCTGCTTCTCGAGTTCTTAGAGGAATTTCAAATTCCTTCTTCTTAAATAAACAAAACTTATTTTAATAATATTTATTGAGCTCTTGCTGTTCTGATGGCAACTGGGTGTACATGTGCTATCTCCTTCAGACTTCACAGCAACCAACTCCCAAAGGCTAAGAAGCATAGAATCTGATCTCGTTTTACTCCACTCATTAATTTATATTATTTATTTATTTTTAGAGTCTCATAACCCCAGCTGACCTGTGAACCCATGAGCCTCCTTCTCGAGTGTGGAAACAGGTGTCAGCTGCTCTCAGTCTGGGCAAAGTAAAGAACCCAGATGCTTGTCCTCTGCCCTGGTGGAAATTCCAACTGTGTAAAAACCAATGGAGAGAAATTTTCATCACCTCTCCATCCTTCAGCTACCATGAAACCTCTATCACGATGACAGAGCACTTGAGAGAAACAACTTTAAAATGTTGCCTCCTGGTGACAGAAATTTCCGTCCCTAGCGGCTTGGCTCTGTTGCCTTGAATCCTTGGTAATTTGGAGAACTGTGAGGCAAGGTGCACACGGTGCAGCAAGGGGCTCATAGTGCAGTGCCTGGTGAGCCTTAGCCTAGGTTCTAGAGATTCACTGTACTTATCTCAGAGAAATTAGAAGGGGTTGCAGGGCTCCACAAACCATAGGCTTTGAGACCTGGGTAGACAGTGCCTTCCTAGCATGTGCCAGCCCTGTGCTTCCAGCAGGAGTTCACAGAGCACATTAGCAGTAACAACACCCTGGCCTTCTCTCTCTCAAGTCAGTGTTGCCTTTAGAACATTAGTGAACAGAGCTATACTGAGTTGGTTTTTTTTTCTTTTTACCTTTGCTAATAGTTAATAGGTATTGAGCACATAGCCAGTTGCAAACACTTTCCAAATTTTGTTTGTCGTCGATTGTTCTGGCTTTGCTGTGGTTGCAGTTATAGGCGCTATGGGGAATGGAACACAAGGATGGCTTTGAGCATGAGATGAGATCCTCCTTTCTTAGCCTTCTAAGCAGCTGGGATTCCAGGCCTGAATCACCAGACCAGACTTCAGCACCCATTAACTAATACTACCCTCTTAACACCTCTGTGAACTAAATGCCTTTAGTATTGCCACTGTTACAGATGAGGAAATTAAGAAAAAGCAAAGTTAGGTAGCTTATTCAGAGTCTCCCCTCGTTAGAAATTGTCAGTGCTGGAATTTGAACAGAGGCAATCTGGCTTAGAACTCCTACTCTTATCACAGAGCTCTGATGCCTTGCCTCAGAACCCATCCCTTCAGACACAGAGTTATGATGCCTTTTAGATGGTATATAAATAAAGAGATCGATAATTAATTCTTGCCACTGCTTAACTGGCTAACTGCTGCTTAAGGCAAAAAGCCACGGTAATGACTCATCTGTGGGTCTCCCTAAAGCTCCTGTGTTATTCACATGTTCATGCAATGCTCTTAGGAAGAAAAGACAATGTCTGCTATCTTTGACATCTCTGCCTCTTTCACAAATAGCTAGGAGATTGTCTTTAGCATCACGAGGCTCTAAAGAAGACATTTAATAGCTTGCAGTCAGAAGGAGTTGCTGAGTTACAGAGAGTCCTCCAATATCACCTTTGATCTGAAGACTGCTCCTGCCATCACTGCAAAGAGGCCCAAGTTTTCCAACAATTGCCATGGAAACCTAGAATTCTTGTTCCCTGTCTTGTGCCATCTGTCTGAGTAAAGGTACAACAAGGAAAATAACAATCTGTAATTTCTTATAGGAAATATATATATATATGTATGCATATATATATATATATATATATCCATCTGCTTTCCCTCCAAGCTTTCCAGCAAATTCTCTGTAGCTAATAAATTAAATTGTGTCACATATTTGACAACTGTTTCATTGTACATGATTCTTGGCTCTAGAAACACAATTATACAGAAAGTCAGGATTAAGCCACCCCAAAAACAAAACAAAACAAAACAAAATAGTGCATCAAATAAGATCAGCATGAGTTACAATGCTCACAGTCAGAGAAATGTTAAAAATCATCTTTTATTTCAGTCTGGGTATCAGAGGCAAGGTTTGCTTCTTTTACATTAGAGCCTGATCCTGTCTCCCTCAAAAGCCTTGGGCAAATAATTTGCCCATGAATGAAGCTAGCTTAATAATGGCTTCCATGCAGAGCTGTTAGAAGATAAAGGGGCCTGGGAAGAATTTGGGAGGATGGGACTGTGGGATTTAGTATTGAACATGGTCATTCTTTTGAGGAACTAGATCAAAGCCAGAGTGAATATTGGAGCCAGAAGGCAGAGCTCTCAGCTCAGTGCCTTCCAGCCTGTTCTGTGGAGTTCTTCTGATTTCCCCTGGGAGCCACAGAGTTAAGGGACAGACAGAATGAACCTCTGGACCTAGCGTCAGCAGTATACCTCTCATTTATTGGATATTGAGCTGAATATTTTCATGAAGCTCATTTTAGAAAAGGAGCCCAAGAGGCGCACGTTGAGAAGGCCCTGATGTCGCCATCCCTCTCTTTCTATGGGGACCCAGATTCCTGGGCTAAGACCTGGGAGACAGCTGTGTCTGTGACCTGGAAGGTCCCTGCCTCCGCAGCCGGCCATGCCCTCAGTGGTCTTTAGTGTTTGAAGAACTGAATACTAACACCCATTTGCTACTCAGAGAAGGGGGTTCACAGCAACACCTCCATGCCCCCATACCAACCCTCATTCTCTGTCTATTGTCTCCTTGCCTCTAATGGTATTTCCACCTGGCCCACTGGATTTACTGCCTAGTGTAGCTTTTCTAACAATAATCTTGTTGCTCTCAAGGGAGATAATTACTATGTATAAATATTTATTTCCTAGTTACTACGGATGAATATTTGTTTCCTAAAGGTTCCCAGTGTTTGGTATTGAAGAATGAAGCATGTAGCCACCTATCAATGAAAGTCTGGGTCAATTAATCACAAAATAATTGTCCCTTATGTGGCCCACTTCAAAGAAGAAGTGAGCTTTCTTTATTTAATTATTTAATAATTAAATAATTAAAGCCCATGCCGCTGAATGGCCAGGCCACCATGGCTCTGGGGCGAGAAGGGACTATGGAGATCATTTCTCCTTCAAAAGATTCCATGGTTGCTAGTACTGAACTTAAATTTCTTCTCAATTCTGCTGCCATTTCTTGAGCATTTACTAGAAACTAGAAAACTGGGTTAAAATCTTCATAAGCATTGATTGTCGTTTAATCCCTATAATCTCTAGGTAGAGTTACTCTCCCTACGCCATAGAGATGGGAAGCAAGGTTCAATCAGAGCCATGGTCTTGTACAACTACCGGGAACATCAGTCACTTTGTTCTTTTTGAAAATGGAACCACCTGGAGTACGCAGCAGCAGCCCCAGGTTAAGTGAGTCCCAGCTTCGCAGAGCTGGTAACTGGCCAAAGCTGGAATCCCACTGAGAACTACCTGAGGCCCATGTTCTAATCACTAACAAGCGTCTGTCGGATGCTGTGTGCAGATGCTGTGAACCATGTACCAGTAAAGAATCAAGAAAGGATGCAGCAGGCCCTCAAATGCCAGGCACGACTCAAACCCAAGACAAGTACCCAGGGAGACTACTCTTATGGATGCTCCTTCTTGCTTCTGAACTTCCCTCACATTAGTTCCATGACATAATTTTAGCTTCTTTTAACTTTTATTCTTAAGTGATTTGAAACAGAAAAGTTTCAAAAATAAAGAACTACACGGGGGGGGGGGAGTGTCGGGGGAGGACATATTGAAATGGCTTAAAAGCTGATGCTAGGTCAAGAGGTTCATTCCATTTATCCCTTAGCTCTGTGGTTCCCAGGGGAAATCAGAAGAACTCCACAGATCTGGCTGGAAGGCACAGAGTTGAGAGGTGCCTTCCGGCTCCAATATTCACTCTGGCTTTGATCTAGTTCCTCAAAGGAATGACCATGTGCGTGTGCGTGTATAACAGCCCCACCCCAGATCCACTGAAGCATCGAGTTGAGACAGTACCCAACAAGCTATGTTTCAACAGGTCACCAGGCTTGCGTTTTTTGAGAACCACTGCCCAGGGGAACACACACAGAGGTGGAGAGGGAATTGCTTTATGAACTAGCTATTTTTTCCTCATAAAATAGACACCAATTAAGACTGAGAAGTGTAGTTTAGGTCTCTATGGTTGATAATGACATAAATGTACCATTGCTGGATTTCACTGAGCTGAGCTGATTTAAAGGGATGCTATCGGCTCAGGTAAATGGTAGCACTTAGTGTGATCATCAAAGATCAAATGGGCCTTGCCTAATTCATTTCTGTGTACTAAATACCTCTGAAGTTTTTGTTTGTTTGTTTTTTGTTTGTTTATTTCGCTTTTCGAGACAGGGTTTCTCTGTGTAGCCTGGTTGTCCTAGAACTCACTCTGTAGACTGGGCTGGTCTTGAACTTGGAGATCTGCCTGCCTCAGCCTGTCGGGTTCTGGGATTCAAGCCGTGGACCAACACCACTCTGCCCCTGAAAATTCTTAAAGCTTACAGCTCATACTCAGGGTAGAAAACTCATAAAGGCCACCATGACCTTTATGAGAACTGGATTCTATAAATGACTGGGTGTAATAAAATGGCTTATGACACTTTTTCCCCAAGGACAAAAGCTTGAACTGAATCTCCCCAGGCTAGAAAGATGCTTCATAAGATAGTCATCCACACGAAACTCCATTAGCCCTCACAATCACAAAGTTTTCATTTTCCCTTTAAATAAATGATCAGGGTTTTTACAACCCAGGGGGTGAGGATTCCCTGAGGAGCAGGACAAGGCTTGGGTGCAAAGTGAAGCCTAGATTTTCTACTAGGTTGATGACAGGATTTCTAGTAACTGTTTATTTCTGTAGACTATGTTGGTATGAGCCATCCTAAAACAGGCTGTCTCTGCTTGTATATACAGAACAGGCATAAGCTTCTAAAGAAGGAACACGAGAAGTTCTCTGGGCTGTGAACGTGCGGGCACCTCGCAGTGAAGGAGTCCTTTTAGGGAGGTTTCTTGGTAAAAGGCAAGTGCAAGGCCCAGGAACAGAATCTCAAGGCCGAGGTGGTGCTCCGAGTTTTCCTAACTCAAGGACTCAAATGAACAGAAAAAGAAGGGGAAGAGAGGAAAAGCCATCATGTCTCCAGGCCAAAAAGCCTTAGGAAGTTGAAAGTTTCCATGCTTATTCTAAAACATAAAGAATCTCATCTCACAGCGCTCCAGACAACATAGATGAGAGAGAAAATCAAAAGACAAGGCCTGACAAGTCTGAGGTTTTCCCTGGATTGTCAAATTGTTCTTTTGAAAATTTACTATATTCAGTGACAATCTGCTCTGTGTGTATGTATGTGTGTGTCTGTGTGTGTGTCTGTTTGTGTGTGTCTGTGTGTGTGTATGTGTGTGTATGTGTCTGTGTTTGTGTGTCTGTGTGTGTGTCTGTGTGTGTGTGTATGTGTATGTGTGTCTGTGTGTGCATGCATGCGTGTGTGTGTGTGTGTGTGTGTGTGTGTGTGTGAAAGAGAGAGAGAGAGAGAGAGAGAGAGAGAGAGAGAGAGAGAGAGAGAGAGAGAGGACATATGTGTACTCAAAGCAGCAGGTGCCTTCTTGAGTCAGTTTCTATCTGATCCTTTGAGACAGAATCTCTTACTGAACATAGAGATCTGATTGGCTAAACTGACTGGTCAGTGAACCCTAGGGGCCCACCTATCCCCTATCTGCCCAGTCCTGGGATTACAAGTACACCAGACTCTGGCTTTTACAAAACCATGGGTTTTGAAGCTCTGACATCAAACTTGTGTGGCAAGCACTTTATTGATTGAGTGATTTCTCTGGTCCTGCCTTATGGTTATTATCCCATCTCTTTCCCCAGTTCTCCTGGCCACACTTAGTATCATACATATTATAATGTCCTTATACCACCCTCTGCCCCACTTGGCATTCTTTTCCTTTTATTTATTTTGAGTCTGCCAATCTTCTCCCTTGTCTCCTAACTATAAGGCCCCAGTCTAACATTTGAAGAGATGTCCTACATCACATTCATGATCAATGATCAATGTGAATTTAGCAATATAAATTTGATCCTAAAGTATAGAAACGTGACCTTTGGTTGGCTTGGCCATTAGTCTGTGACTCTTGGTTCATTGTCCTTATCTGTAAGATAAGTGGGAAATACCCATGACCACTAAAGTTCTCTCCTATTTTTTTCACATTGTGTTTAAAGCTGCAAATCTACATTTAGGAAAACATAAATGAACAGGAAGCCAGTATTTTTAAGCCACAGCACATTAAAAACCATGCCAAAGCATTTCTATGGGACATTTTAAGTATTTTTTTTTCAGCTATGCCAAATGTTTGCTTTTTCTCTCCACTTTACAGATAGAAAATTGTTTCAGAAGAGGTAAATAATTCCCCAAGATTACAGATGAAAACTCGTAAATTAGGAAGCTACAGCTGAAGACCCTGACAGAGCACTTGCCTTGCATACACAAGGCTCTGGGTTTGATCCCCAGCACAACACATACATGAATGCACACATGTGCATGCGCACGCACACACACCCACATACATGTGCATGCATGAGCAAATGTCTTGAATAAAATTTCTGAGCCTGTCAGACCTCCAATACTTCCTGTTTAGACCCAATCCTTTTTATCCTACATTTAAATTATTGTTTTCCATAATTTTCCCTGTGCTGAGGTTTGGATACTGTCTACCCTCCACAGATTCATGGAAGTTAGTCCTAAGGTAAAGATACTGAGAGACAGTGGATCTAGGGGATGGGATCTAGGTGGTTAGGTGAAGAGAATTTCACCAGGAAATGCCTATAAGCAAACTAAGATAGGTGGACTCTGATTCATTCTTCCCCACCAGCCTTTTAGAGGCTTCCTTCATTAACTCACAGAGTAATGAGTCAACATAGCTTCTAACTCACCCTAAATGTTAGATCCTACAAGTCCTCACTTTCGCAGTAAGCAATGGGAAGGACCTGGTTTAGAATGCTACCTTTGCAATCATGCCTTTATAGAACAGCGGGGACAAGTCTGTCCCCTCTTAGAGAGAACAATTAGTGTAAAGAAAGATGGGGAAACAGCTTTTTTTTTTAATCGTTTTCCTTACTTATCATTTATCCACTTATTCCATGAAACAGTGACCTCATGGATGTGGGAAGCACAAGATGACCGAGAAGGGTTTGTCCCAAGAGAGTGCAAAACTGGCCCGAGGAACAACAAGGACAAGAAGCACATAGGAAAGTAAATGATTGCGATCATCGCACACTTTATGTGACAGGAGAAATGATTCAACCAAACAATGATCTGAGGAAGAAGATGACGTCTTGCCCAGACATCGGTGGGAGGCAAGAAAGGATGGAGGAAGCAAGCAGGGAGGCCTGCTGTAGGAGGGGCTGGGACCACAGCCTTTTGGTTTCACAGGGACCAGAAAGAATCCACTGGGGAGAGGTTGGTCAGAATAGTGGCCAAGCTGAAGAAAGGGATCCAAGAATGCTGGCAGTCGAGCCCCAAATCCCCAGTCAGCTCATAAAGAGGGTAGGAATGTGCTTCCAGAAGCACAGAGAAGAATTATGGTGCCTCCCCTACCTCTCCTGTTCCCCTCCTCTCAGAATTGACCCAAGGACCTTCTGCATGATGAACACACAGTCACTGAGCTGTGAGTTACTTCCCTGGTTTCTCTTTTTAATGATGTCCTAAGGTGCCAACAGCAGTTTTTAACCACCCTGTCCCAGCAGTGCTTGATCCTTTTAGTGTCAGCTGCAGCCCTTGGTGCCCCTTCTGTCTTCGCTCTGAGGTAGTAATATGACCTTATGCCACTTTACCCCATTGGAGCCCAGTTTCTTCACATTTCAAAAGTGAGCATTGGGTTATCATTTAATTCCTACATACAAATTCAAGACTCTGAGAGGACTTGTCAATCACATCCCAGATCCCAGAGTCAATACTGTGTGGTCTACCCGGAGGTTTTGGCATTAAGATAGTAACACATTTTATTTTGATTAAGCGATAGCAATACACTTCACTCTCACCATGTTTGACAGGATTTTTATGGTCTTGATTTAAAACTGTGTTTGGGCTCCGTCTTTCATTCCTAGCTGGTAGGCTTCTGCTCTTTGCTTCTATGACCTCCTTGCTCATTCTAATCTCTGCTCATCCTTCTTAACACCTGTTTTAAAACAAGATTCTCTGTAGTCATGAAGGGACTTCATGGCGACCTTGAGAGTGGCCAAGTTGAACTCTCAACATTTGGGTCAGAAGATAGACAATTATTTAGAGGGTGATAGTTAGAAGAGGGGAAACAGTAGTGGGGATAGAAATATTAAGATAAAAGTTCTCAATGTTGTGTCTAAAAGTTGGATCAGCTAGGTTTAGAGAAAAACCTTTATAAAGGTCTGAGGGCAATGCAAGGCCAGCATAACACCTCTGGAGGCATCTCCCTCCAGCAGAGCTCTGCCCAAAGATGGCAATGGCACCTCCTACTCCCTCATGAATAACATCAGGATAGCCTAAAGATTGTGGCCTGGATGCAGTCTTCTCAATAAAGCCATCAAAGACGCTTTGGGAAGACGCTGGTATTCAGACCCTCCCCACAGAGAGTCTGTGCTCGAGCTGGGAAAGGTGGGCTCCTTTCTGATATATTTCCCAAGTGATTCAAGTGCAGAGCTGGAACCTGAGAGTCCCTCCTAGAGGATAGGAAGCTTCCTCTGCAATCACACTTTTATAGGCACAATGGGACAAGTCTGCCTCTACCAACCCCCGAGAGAAAGATCTGTGTAAACAAAGATGGAGAAAGAGTGTGTTTTGTTCTCCTTACTTGTCACGCATCCATTTAGTCCATGAAACAGTGACTTCATGGATATGGGACGTACAGAATGCAGAGAAAGGTTTGTGCCCAGGAAGTGCAAAGTTACCTAGGAAAAACAACAACAGCAGATAAGTAAATAATTGTGAGTTATAACATCAAGCTTTTCTACCCAGCCACTTTATTCCCAGAGTAATGGCTCTGAGACTGAATATTTTCTGAATAAATGCCTAGGCCATACGCTAGAGCTTGTTCCCCTGACTAGCACATAACTCAATTATCTGCTCATTCTAGTCTATGGAGTACCACGTGGCTTGTTACCTCTTCTCAGAGGTCCCTGTTGAATCTCCCATACCTCTGACTCTTTCCCAGAATTCTTCTTTATCCCTCGCCCCAACACTCTCTCCTTCCCTCCCATTCTCTCTACCAAATACCTCACCTCCTAATCCTGCTTCAGCTCATTGGCCATAGGCTTTTTTTATTGACAAGTGATGTATCCATACAACATAAAACAGATTTTTCTCCCACGTTCTCTTCTATTAGATTCATTGTATCTGGTTTTATGTGGAGGTCCTTGATCCACCTGGACTTGAGCTTTGCACAAGGAGATAAGAATGGGTCAATTTGCATTCTTCTACATGCTGACGGCCAGTTGAACCAGCACCATCTATTGAAAATGTCACCTTTTTCCCCACTGGATGGTTTTGGGTCCTTTGTCAAAGATCAAGTGCCCATAGGTGTGTGGGCTCATTGCTGGGTCTTCAGTTCTATTCCACTGATCTACCTGTCTGTCTCTGTACCAATACCCATGCGGTTTTTATTACTATTACTCTGTAGTATAGCTTGAGTTCAAGGATGGTGAGTTCCCCAGAAGTTCTTTTATTGATGAGAATGTTTTTTGATATTCTGGGTTTTTTGTTATTCCAAATAAATTTGAAAATTTCTCCTTCTATCTCTGTGAAGATTTGAGTTGGAATTTTGATGGGGATTGCATTGAATCTGTATATTGCTTTTGGTACGATGGTCATTTTTACTAAATTCATCCTGCCTATCCATGAGCATGGGAGATCTTTCCATTTTCTGAGATCTTTTCAATTTCTTTCTTCAGAGATTTGAAGCTCTTGTCATACAAATCTTTCACTCGCTTGGTTAGTATCATACCAAGATATTTCATATCATTTGTGACTATTGTGAAGGGTGTTGTTTCCCTAACTTCTTTCTCAGCCCATTTATCCTCTGGGTAGAGGAAAGCTACTGATTTGTTTGAGTTAATTTTGTATCCAGCCACTTTGCTGAAGTTGTTTATCAGCTGTAGGAGTTCTCTCATGGATTTTTTGGCGGGGGGGAGGGGTGGTCACTTATGTATACTATCATATCATCTGCAAATAATGATATTTTGACTTCCTCCTTTCCAATTTGTATCCCTTTGATCCTCTTTTGTTGCCTAATTGTTCTGGATAGAACTTCAAGTACTATATTGAATGCATAGGGGGAGAGTGGGCAGCCTTATCTTGTCCCTGATTTTAGTGGGATTGCTTCAAGTTTTTCTTCATATATAGTTTGATGTTGGCTATTGGTTTGTTGTATGTTGCTTTTACTATACTTAGGTATATACCTTGGATTCCTATTCTGTTCAATACCTTTAGCATAAAGTAGTGGTGTATTTTGTCAAAGGCTATTTTGGCATCTAATGAGATGATCATGTGTTTTTTTTTTCTTTGAGTTTGTTTATATAGTAGATGACATTGATGGATTTTCATATATTGAACCATCCCTGCATCTGTGGGATGAATCTAATAGAAGAGAAAGTGGGAAAGAACCTCGATTTGGTACAGGGGAAAAAAATCCTGAGCAGAACATTTATGCTTTGAGATCAAGAATGGACAAATGGGACCTCATAAAATTGAAAAGCTTCTATAAGGCAAAGGACACTGTCAATAGAGCAAAACAGCAACCCACAGATTGGGAAAAGATCTTTACCAACCCTATATCTGATAGAGGGCTAACATCCAACGAACTCAAGAAGTTAGACTCCAGAGAACCAAATAACCCTCTTAAAATGGGGTACAGAGCTAAACAGAGAATTCTCAAGTGAGGAATTTCAAGTGGCTGAGAAGCACTTAAATATTCAACATCCTTAGTCATCAGGGAAATGCATATAAAAACAACCCTGAGATTCTACCTCATACCAGTCAAAATGGCTAAAATGAGAACCTCAGGTGACAGCAGATGCTGTCGAGGATGTGGAGAAAGGGGAACACTCCTCTATTGCTGGTGGAATTGCAAGCTGGTACAACCACTCTGGAAATCAGTCTTGTGGCTTCTCAGAAAATTGGAAATAATTCTACCTGAGGACCTAGCTATACCACTTCTGGGCATATACCCAAAAGATGCTCCAACATATAACAAGGACACATACTCCACTATGTTCATAGTAGCCTTATTTATAATAACCAGAAGCTGGAAAGAACCCAGATGTCCTTCAACAGAGGAATGGATACAGAAAATGTGGTACACTTACACAATGGAGTAGTACTCAGCTACTAAAAACAATGATTTCATGAAATTTACAGGCAAATGGAGTTTCTCTCTACAGTGAGTATTGTACACTTTATGTGGCAGGAAAATCATTTGAGAAAAATATGATCAGAGGAAAGTGAGGTCTTGGCCCAAGAGAGGCACGTCAAGGTTGTCAGTGCAGTTTACTTTAAAAGCTGGTCATTGACGTGAGAAGAGTGACAAAGTCATAACTTACACCCGGGTGAGTGTGACTAATGTGGGTCGTGTATACATTCAGTAACACAGCTCTTATTTCACCACTGTTTCCTTTCCTTTCAAAATGATACCTGCAAGCTGAGCAATGGTCATAGTGGGTGGCTAAGGGGGACACCAGATGCCTTCAGACAAAAAACTCGAAATGATAACTCCTCCCTTCCCTGAGTTCTACTCCAGTCACAGTACTTGTGTAGGGTGATAAGCGGGGGCTCCAGCTCCACAATGTGGCAGCTACTCCAAGGAGGAAGATGATGACTCCTTTTTGAGGACATTGACTAGATCATGGCCCTAGGGGACAATGGGTAGAGAGGAACGAAGGTCTGAGCCTGCTCTAAAAAAGTCTGTCTTTGGACCTTCACGCTATTATAGTGACTTGAGTATGAGCAAAAGCTTCCAAGAGAGTTCTTGTTCACCTAGCAGTATTGATACAAGGAGAAACATTCCCCAAAGTCAAAGTGAGCCCAAGAGTCAAAGGCAAAATAGACTCAAACCTTCTCGTCTTTCTCTCTGCCTTTTAATATTCCTGAATATGTGCTAAATTCCTTTCTAGAAAGTTACTAACTTCTTTCTCTCAAGTTTTCAACAGAGAATACTTCTAATTCACCGCTAGACTATTGCTATGGGCTGAATGTGTTTGTTCTTCATACACTGACCTGCCACTTACAGATGTGAAGTTATTAGACAGTGGAGCCATTAGGAGGGGATTAAGTCACAAGAGCCCTTGTAAAGCATTGTGTAAAGCATTTTTAAAAGAGTTCCCAGAGCACTGACTCCTTCTTCTCCCAAGAAGGAAGGATGCAGCCAAGACTCCCTGTCTATGACCAGGAAAGCAGGCTCTCACTGAATACCAAATGTGCCTGCCTCGATCCATAACTCCTTGTACCCTGGGGATATCAGAACTGCAGTTCTGATGTTTATAGACTGGCCATTTGGTATGTTGTGATGTGGCCTGAGTGGACAAAGACACCTACTGTTTCTGCTACAGACATTCTCATAGTCTTAGGTCAGAGATTCTATCCAACCTGTCTTTATCCCCTTTCCCCTGCCACCATAGCCTATCCCTAATGCAGATCAAGGGGTAACGTAGGCTAACGGGGCGGATTTGTCTGTTAAATTTTGGCTTACACTTTATGGTAAGATTGGAGATTTCCCTTAGTGCCAGCATATTGCTATTCATGCTTAGTGCTCAGAAAGAACTGACAGTCTGGATTAGCTGTACATTCTCTACTGAAAACACACGCAAGTTTGTGGTTAGGGCTTCTATTCCTGCTTCCTTTAGAGGGTGAGTCAAGGCACTGGTTGCTCTCTTTCTTAATCCTTTATATCAGTGTGCACCTGTCCACAGTGAAAAGGACTTTGGAAACTTCCAGATTCAAATATGGCAGGCAAGGTTATTCTGGGTTTCCTTCTGGTACATCATGTGCTGAGATTCAGCATGCCAGAGCCCACTGATCTTGTATTTTCAACTACTAGGAAGATATCTGGGGATCTACTACTACTACTACTACTACTACTACTACTACTACTACTACTACTGCTGCTACTAATTATTATTATTATTACTATTATTATTATTATTATTATTATTATTATTATTACTTGTTTCTAAGATGGTTCAAAGACACACAAGATTTTGGTAATAAGCTCTATGTACTATGACCTTAAAAAAAATAACAACCAAGTTTTATTTTTTTAAAAAAAGTAAACAAAAACTACTCTCAGGAGAACTCTCAGGTTTCCACAAGAAATAATCCTCATTGAGGGTACACTCTGACCATCCCAGGACCTCCTGCAAAGCACTATATCTTGAAGGTCTACCCTATCACCCAGAACTGCATCTTGGGGGCCAAGAACTTCTTGAACATGACTTCTAACATCCCCAATCTTCTAAATTAGACAGCATTGGAGGAGCATGCACTCATCCCTCAGATACACATACTCCTACCGTGGTCTTATCTACATTGGGGTCCTTCATCTGGGGCTCAGGAAGAAAGAGTTTAGTATCATCTGAACATAGTCATTTCAAAGCAGAAAAATATATAGAATTTCTACTAAATAATTTACCACATACTGACTCAAATAAGCACCATGAATGTGTGGGATAGTGGTAGGTAGACAAGGTATCTTTTCTTGAGGGAACAGGACAGAGACCCCCTCTTATTCCAGATTTAAGGATTTTTACCTCCTCCTCACATGCTTTCTCCTGGTAGCTAATCTTTGTTGTAACATAACTGGATCTGTGCAAATTTACAAGGGTGTTACCAGAAAGGTGTAACAGAGAAGAGAAGACCCATCTGAGTGTGGAAAACACCATTCTATAAGCTGGGGTCCCAGGCTGTGTGACAGCTAATTACGTTCTACTCATGGTCAGAAATCAAACAAAAACAAAAGCCATGATACAATGCAATCAGCAGCCACTAGTTCCTGCTGCCTCAGCTAGAACTGTTCTTATTACCATGGCAACCCACCATGGCATTCCACCATGGCATCCCACCATGGCAACCCACCTTGATGAACTATAATTTGAGCTGTGAGACAACCTTCCTTTCTTTCACGGTCTTTGTCAGACATTCTGTCACAACAGTGAGAAAAGTAATTGATCAGATGTGTCTCTATATAAAAATACCTTGTGAACCTTTTATTACTCCCACAGATGTGCCCAGTCCTCCCTGGATGCTTGCATCGGTCTCATCTTCCCCCCCTCCTCTGTGGTATATTCACTCTCCAACCTACCTTGCATATGGATTTTCAGAGCCCTGTTTTTTGTTTCAAGTCATTCTGTCCACTTGAAGGCTAGCTTCATGACTTTACCAGTTACAAAGTATTCTCTTTCTGTCTCTCCATCCTCTCTTTTGGTGTCCTGGTTATTCTATATCTTTAAAAGATCTCACTCTGGCAACAGATTTAGTACTTCCATCTCAGTGATAAGGGTACATCTCTCACTCCAGTGCGATGGGTAATTTTATGTGCCAACTTGATGAGGCTAAGGGATACAGTGTTGAACAACCTTTATGCACAGAAATGCCTGTCCACCCCAGGTGGGAGATTATTAGACCAAAGGAAGTATTCCATCCATTTCCAGTTTGATCAACCAGTTGGTTTGTTGAGGCTGCTTATAGGAGTCATTTACAAGAGTATCAGTGATGAGTCCCACACCCATGTGTCAAGACTCATGAAGATTGGCTGCATCACTGGAATCCCCAACCCTAGTCAACCTTTCATTTCGTATGCATTCATAGCACACATACCCTTGTGTGCATAATCTAGACCAGTTCAGCTAGGAAAGGATTACCTATAGCTGAATGAGGACAGAAAGAAGTGGCTGAGCTCTTGGGTGAGGGTTTGATGACTTCTCACAGGCTCATGAAGGAATTTTGTTTTGTTTTTGGGTTTGTTGCTCTTAGTTTAATTTTTTTGTTTTATTTAATGAAAGATCTCATGTAGGCTTGAGCTTACTTCGGAGATGAGGGTGATCTTGAACTTCTGACCCTCCTGCTTTTACCTCCTAAGTGCTATGATTTCAGGCATGCTTGACCATCCCTGGCTATGAATGACTATTGGTAGCCCCAATCTCCTGATCACTGTCTTTTGTGGGTCAACACAGCTACTGATTTCAGTCCAGCACTGGTCCTCTCATGCCCAGAAGATAGAGTTCCACTACACTTGGATAGCTGACAAAGCATTATTTCTGGGTGTGTCTATGTGCCCATGTTTTGGGAAGAGATTAACACTTTCATCAGCAGACAGGGTAGAGCAGGTCCAGGCTTACTAATCTGGGCAGCAGCATTCAAACAGCTGAGGGCCAAATAAAACTCAGATGGAGAAAAAAATGAAGCTTCTCTCTCTTCTGGGACAATGACACACATCTTCTCTTGCCCTTGGACATCAGAACTCCAAATTCTTGGGCTTCTATAAGAAGTGACCCCCAGGTCCTCCAGTCCTTGACATTAGATTAAATTATTAATGTATTGACCTCCATAACTAAATGCACCAATTGCAATGTTAACTCTAGTGTGTATATGTGTGTGTGTGTGTGTGTATGCATGTATGTATGTATGTTGTATATATGTATATGTGTCCATCTCTTCAGCCATCAATACATCTACCTGTTATCTACCTGTTGACATCGTTTGATTGGTTCTTTTTATCTGGAAAACCCTGACAAATGAATCCAGTGCCTTAGCCATGGGGAGATTAGCTTTCTAGTTGAGCAATATTTCTTTGCCAAAATTTTAGTCTATGAACACTATGTAATGAGGATATAATATATATAAATATGATATTTTTTTTAAAAAAAAGATACCTTATGTATTAGAACAAGTGTTTATAAATGGAAGTTGGGAGCCTTTACTAATTTGCTGATTGGTTCCCTGTATGTCTTATGAGAACTCTGGATGGAAGATATTGGCACTCTTTCTAGAACTCTTGGGTTCTGTGTTTACTCCAAGCCTCTCTATACCTTATTCCCAACTTTGTCAAGATTTGCTCTTCTCAGAGCTTTGACCATGGCTTCTGAATAGAACTTGTCTATTTAAAAAGCTGAAGAGCCCATAGTACCCCAGCATACATACTGACCTTTCCTACTAATACCTGACCTCAGTTGGGGCAGCGACATCTAACATGAAATTCTCCTAGCCTTGAAAAGAGACTCTTGATAAATGCATTTTCCTCCCAGTGGTCCCATCAGATCAAGTGGAGACGCAGCTGTCTCCCAACACTGCCTTCCTTCTCCCTCTTCTCCATCTTTTCCATTCCTTAGGCAGGACCTTCTGGAAACATTTTCCTAATAACTCACCTGCACTTGTATTTTGAGTTTAAGGTCTGCTGCTCGGAAAACCCATCAAAGTCATTCACCTTCAGCTTAATGACCTGGCTTTGTGACAAAAATGAAGAGCATGAATTTGAAAGAGCATAAGGAGGGGCTATATGGGAGAGTTTGAAGGGAGAAAAGGAAAGGAAGGAATGGTCTTATTATTTTACTCTTTCAAACAACAGGAAAATATTTTTAAATGAATTGGCCAAAATGCATTAGGCTTCATAGTTCTCTCATAAAATGTATATGTCAGGCATCCAGAAGGAAAGGGACATGTGAAAACAGGGAGTATAAACATACTCCCTGTTTGTTGGTTTGTAGTTGGTTTGTGACCTTGCTGGAGCTTGAATCCAGAGTCTCAAACATGCTAGGTGAGCATTCCAACACTACCCAGCACTGAGTATAGGTTTCTAAAGTGGTCATCTCTAAGGTGTGGTGGACAGGATGCAGAGCTCGAAGCTGCATACTGAAAGATCATCAGCTGAGGCCCAAGCATGGATGTGCATATTATAATCCCAGCATTCAGAAGACAGAGGCAGGGGGATTATGAGTTTGAGGCCAACCTGGACAACTTAGTAAGATCTTGTCTAAAAACAAATTATAATATGTAAGTATCCAGCGACTCATGAATTGGGCATCTCCAAACCACAAACAGTTTCGAACTGCAGAGGCAAAATGAAAAACTAAATTTTTGTGAGGTTTCTCCAAAGCAAGACAATATAAACATGTTTATTGGTTGATGAGAAAAAAAAACTCTAGATGGAGTGAGTTGGATTCTGATCCTTTGAGCATAGGCTTCCCTTTACCATACACAATGTGTTTGATTTCAGGCTGCTTTTGTAGGAGCCAAGGTACAAATCAATGCTTTTAATGAGTGTTCTTTTCTACACAACTGGCAAGGAGCACGTGGCACAAAGGGCATGCACATGCTGAGAAGGGAAGCAAGCGTGTGCCTTGCAGAGAGAGTCACAAGGTACTCGGCTGGGATAGGTTTAGTTTGTTACATAAAGCCGAATACTCACAAGCTACAGTCCTCATTGCTTATTCTGCAGCAGGTTAGAATGCAGGCAGGACTAGGGAGTCATTTCAGAGAGAAGCAGCAAGCTAGTGAGGGGAGAGAATGGAGAGAGGAATGAGGCCTCCTATCTCTGCAGGCTGCAGGCAGCTTACATCCAGCCCTTTAGCTGGATGGTAGGAAATGAGAGAGCCACGTGCAGACCTCACCGGCCTCTCTTTGCTTTATTGGTTTTATGTAAGAGTGAGAGCCAGGTTTTTAGTTGGTTGGTTGGTTTGGTTTGGTTTTTTGTTTGTGTGTGTGTTTGGTTTTGACACAGGGTTTCTCTGTGTAGCCCTGGCTGTCCTGGAACTCACAGAGATCTGTCTCCTTCTTCCCAAGATTCAAGACATGTGTCACCATCACCCAGTTGGAGCCATTTTTTAAAAGTCTGAGTTTTTGAAAAAAAAAAAAAAGATAATATCAGTCATATACTGTGTTTAAGAAAGAAAGGAGAGCCAGGCAGTGGTGATACACGCCTTTAATCCCAGCACTTGGGAGGCAGAGGCAGGCAGATTTCTGAGTTTGAGGCCAGCCTGGTCTCCAGAGTGAGTTCCAGGACAGCCAGGGCTACACAGAGAAACCCTGTCTCAAAAAAAAAAAAATGAAGTGTGAGGTGTGTGTGTGTGTGTGCGTGTGTGCGTGTGCTTGTGTATGTGTGTATGTATGTATGTGAATGTATGTGTATGTATGTGTGTGTATGTGTGTGTGTATATATGTATGTGTATGTATATGTGTATATGTGTGTGTGTGCATGTGCGTGTGCATGTGTGTGTTTCAGATGTTCATCTTGCTTAACAGAGTAGACCTGCTAGGCCAGCATTTAGGGGCTTATGCTCACAAGCTCATGGCCAGCCTGAGTGCCACAGGGAGACCCTGTCTCAAGCAGCAACACTGAAACAAACAACAAAAACTAAGTTTTTCTTGCTCATTCTTGGTGGTTAGCATTGGCGAGCACCAGGAGTGAGGGATCACCTTACACACTCTCTGTCCCTCCTCCCAATAATCCTTCAAGGAGACCAAGACTCTCTTCATTTTACAGTTAGAGAAACTGATGAGTGTTCAACTGCTGTGTGGTCAGAACTCCACAGACCCTAAGTCAGAACTAGACAGCCCGGTTTTTGATACTTACTTCCTGTCTGCAAAACCTACCCCATGTTGCAGTGATGTTTTAACAAGATCCAGGCCCAGGTACAGGGAGACTGAAGAAAGGGACACAGATCCAGGATCTCATAGACTACAATTTATCATGGAACTAACTGACAAAAACACATGGCCCTGGATGACAGCAAGACTATGTGGATCCCATCACTTGGGGCAAAAGAAGGATTGGGACAAAAATGACCTCACCTTAGCTGGAGTGGCCCTGGCCTATCTTAAGATAATCTCAAAGAGCTGGCACATTCTTGGCACCAGGCTCTGCCTATAAAGATCCACATTCCACTCATATGGTTCGGTTTGGTTGGTTTTGGTGGTGGTGGTGGTTGGTTGCTTTTTGCATAAAGTTTCTTGGAAAACTTCAGAGGAAAACTGTTATTTTAGGCAATCAGTAGAAATAAGATGGCTTCAGTCACTACAAGCTGAATCCATGGGAGTGTTCTGAGGCTCATAATATCTGCTCTCTGTAGCCGTTTTGTTATTCACAGAAATCATCTGAGAAAAGAGACACCACACTTCTGAAACTAGCTAAGTATGAGAGCATGTCCAATGCCACAGGATAGTTAAATAGGAAAATGTATTTATTTTTTAAAAAGATCCATAAACTGGACAGAGCAGTGTGGATCAATAATTCCCACCCTCAGAAGACAGACACAAGAGGATCACGGATTGGAGGCCATTCTGGAATACAAAGCAACTTCCAGACTAGCCTGAGCTATCGTGAGATCCTGTTTCAAAAAATCAAAACACAAAACAAACAAAAGACGTGAAATTCAGCCATCTTGAAAAAGCAGAGGACGTTTTATTTTATTCTGCTTTTAGACATCTTTGAAGGAGAAACTATTCCCTAATCATCATGGAGGTGATTCAGTGTTTAGCAGTGGCTCCTTCAGGCCAGTCTGCCCTTTTTTGGCTTTGCAGCCAGCCAGTCTCCAAGCTCAGAAAGGCAGAAGCTGCCTCCTGCCCTCCAGAAGAGGGCTCCAGAGTCCCCATCCCAAGATTCAACCTGATGAAACACAGCTGGACCACTAGAGGGAGACAGTGAGGTGCTCATGCGTCTGAGAGATTTCACGGTTGTATTTGTTTATAAAGTTATCTCGATGCCTTTATCTAAGAGTCAAGTTTTATACTAAGTGCGTAGAGCCCGTGGAAAATGTGCCCTCCAAACCCAGGATTCCATTTCATTTGGGTCTGTCAGACATCCACTTACCCAATACAAAAATCATTTTCTCCTGTTCAGTCTCTTCAAAAAAAAAAAAAAAATTTGAAAAAAAATGTATTATTGTCTTTGTCTGCTAAAGTCAGCCATGTCTCAGGAATTTTCAGACCATGAAAAATATCCCCTTCTCCTTTACTCCTGAGGGAGTGGCAGTCAATATGGAATGTACAGAGGGCAGGAACTCTCACGCTGGACCATAAGAAAGTAGTCCCCTTGGTCTCCACGCAACCACCTCTATCCACACCTACTTAATAGAGATACCTATGGACTTTTGGGGAAAGACTTCAGTGTGCTTCCCCAAGTGTGACTGCAAAGGGCTCTGGTGCTAAACATAAGGATAATGATGAGGTTTAATCTTTGAGTACTTCTTCTACACACAGCTAAGAACATATCCTTTAAGTGGATACACTAGGTTTTTATAGCAGAGAGGGATTGAAGGAGATTAAAGATAACCCACAACATGAATAATTAGCCTGGCAGAAGTGTTCCTCACCCAGCCCAGAAATGCTGCTCTGCACCTCAATAGGTACCCTCCCTTCACCTGGAACCGCAGCCCGAGGCAACTTGGTACCCACAGATGCCTGGTGATGCTGCTGCACTTCAGTGTCCTACAGGCACATGGACTGTATTGCAGGGGAGGGGGAGCGGGACAGGGACGGCACTGGTATCTAACATGTCTAGAATGAGACTAATTGGACAGTGTAGGTGTAGGACATAGCCTCGTTCATAGGTCTGACTGGATTAGGAGCATCTTCATGGTTTGCTATTGGGCCTTTGAATAGAATGCAGTAGTTGCATCTTCTGCAGTAGCTGAGCGACACCTTTATCATTGTTCAAGCCAGATTCATAAGCACTAAGCTCTCATTTCAGTAACTATTATAAAACCTCACTGAGGGAAGGACTCTACACTGACCCTGTAAGCAGAGCTTCTCTTTCCAGCCTGCTAATGCCCTTCCCATGGTTCAAGGCCTATTTTGAAGGCCTCTTTGTCTGATGTCTTTCCTGGTACCCAGGAGAGTGTGACTTCTCCCGAGGTTTCAACGAGGAGTAATGAAGCCAAATATTCCACCTCTCCCAGGATACAAAATGCTGAGCAACCCCCTCCCTTACCCTGAGTGTTCAGGGGGGCATTTGTAGGGCCAAGTGATATAGTTTAGCCCTAAATACCCAGAACCAACAAGAGTTGCCTCATGATCCATTGTAATTCAGACTGTCCACGGGCCCTCTGTCCTTCCCTCTGTGTGGTTCTGGCCAATGGGTGGAGAATTTCTATGAGGCAACTGGAAGACAGTCTAGCAAGTTGATTAAAACCAACCTTCATAGCAAGGCAGTCTTCCAGCTGCCCCATGGAAATTCTACATCCATTGACCAAGACCACACCTGAGGAGAGAGCCCCACCTGAGGAATCGTCCTGATGACTTGATTGATAGGTGGGTGGCGCCTTCTGGTAGCAGCCCAGAGGAAAAGGGCGTGGCAGTAGGAAGCTTCTTTGCCTTTTGTTCCTTCGGCCTTCACTCTCCCTGGAAGTTGACTTACCCTATCGCTGTGGTGGGTGCCTTTGCCGTTGCCAGGATGCCAGAACCAGGATTTCCAGGCTTCCACTGGGACTGGGGACCAGTGGCTTTCCAGGAATCTTCCAGGTTTTCAGCATCAGAATGGGACTCTAAGGCACCCAGCATGTGTACTGAGGCACTGTGCTGTTGGCCTCCCTAGTGAGAGAAAGCTAGTGTAAACCTACTTCAACTGTGGAAGCAGCCAGCCTGGGGGATCAAGCAACTGGGTTCTCTGGAGTATGACACAGCTATATAAGTCTGATAAATTGACTCAAAACTTACACACACACACACACAAACACACACACACACACACACATACACATCTTCCATTCCACTGGTTCTGGTCCTCTAGAAAACCCAGAGTAATATAAACTGTGGTACCAAAAGCAGTTCTGGAGAAACAGAATTATTAAGTATGAGTTTCTCTCGTGGACTTGGTAGTATCTGGACCTGGCTCTCCTACTCAAACCAACGATCCCTAAAGAGTCCTCTGGCAGCATGGAGAACACTAAAAAGCCACAGTATAAACTCTTTAAAGCACTCTGCAAAATAAATGCGTTTGAAATTCCTAATTCTCCTCTTTTAACAACCAAGGGGTTTGGTGCCTCTGTGTATAAAACCTTCAAATGGCTGTAGACTAAGAGAAATGATGATTTTGCCTGGCTCTTTTTCATCATATTTTGACAAGATAAAAAAAGGTTTGGAAAGTGAACTGAGTGGTAAAAATTGACCAGTTGTAGATAGATGTAAACAATCTATAGGTTTCTAACCAGGTCCTGAAAGAGAATCTTCTCTCCAGCAATAACAACTAAGTTTCAAAAAACCAAACCCAACCCCTCATTACATGATTACAGCACAAATATAGTTCCCTGCCTCCCAGGGTGACAGCAGGTAAAGTGAAGGCACTGATTGGACTCCTGTGACTTGGGATGGAGATGTGTAAAAGGACCCCAAGTTCCCATCAGACTGAAAATCAAGGTACAGCATGGTTCTCAAAGGCTTCCAACTTCCAGGAGAGTTTGGGGGCAGCAATAAGCTCCCTAAGATATAGTTGCCTAAGAACAGTGGCCATTACCATTACTCCCCAGCTCCCAACATCTGCTCATGTATGTACCTCCCAGTGGGGTGACTGGGGAGTCATCTACTGATCTTCTGCATTTAACTAGGTGGTCCAAAATGGCCTTACTCATGTCTGGCACTTGTTTCTGGCAGTGATGAGTGGGACCTCTTGCTTCTTCCTGGGGTTGCTCACCTCCAACAGGTGTGCTGGATGTTTTCACAGCATTGTGAATAGTTTATGCATTCATTTTATCTGTCGTATTGCAGAGAATGCAGTTGGGAGCATCTCATTCATATCTCCTTGAAGAGTTTCTGGAGTCATGGTGCATGCGTCCTTAATTTACTAAGCAAGGCTTTATTACCACCACAGTAATACTGGCCTAGCTCTGGAGCTACCACATTGTCACTTTGTCATATTCTATTGATAAAGCAGCTCTCAAGTGCAGCCCCAGATTCAAGGGCAGAGAAACAGATAACATGCCTGAACATGTTAGAACAGCAGAGCCGCACTTCGAACAAAGCATAAAGCCCTGCCTGCCTTGGCCAGAGGAGTAACTCCTACCCCACATACCTACAGTTAGTCTACAGTTGCTTAGTTCTTGAGATGGCACTCTCAGTGACCTTTCTGTGTGGCACATTAAAGGGTGACAACGGTGGGCATGAGCATTCCTCTGAGGCAGGGATTACCATCTTTGTAGTTTAGAACAGAAACCAAAATTGCATTGGCTCCCCAGAGCCATCGGTTTGCAGTGGATTTATACATATACATTCATGCGGTATTTTCTGTTTGTATTGAGAGATATGTATCATTAAAAGTATATATACATATGTATATATAAGGTATATATAAAGTGTATACATATATACATATATATATACATATATCCAAGTACCTATCCATGCACCTGCCACTAAGCTTAAGAGAGCTTCACCCCATATCAGCTCTGGCACACACCACATCTCCATACGACCGTTCCATTTAATATTTGCACAGCAGTGTGCACATGTGCATGTTTTTACACAGCTTATTTCCCCTTGGTCCTGGGCATCAAATCCCTGGTCTTGAGCCCATCCTAGATAAATGCTCTACCACTGAGCTACTCCCCCATCTCTCTATGAGTTATTAATCTATGAATAATAGTCTATTAATCAATCATTAATAATCTATGGATCAACCATTGATAATAATCTATTGATAGCAATCTATTCATCAATGTGTCATTATTTCTTAGGCACACAGATCTCTCATATTTTCTTAACACTAAAATCCAGATGCTCTCGTAATTGATAACATCCTGCAACACCTGTGGGCCAGGTGGCCATGGGCCATGATGGCACTGCCTGCCTGCGCATGTTCCAGTGGTGTAAGAACCAGGGAGAAAGCTGCAGAATGGGTCTCAGAAGTATTGGGGCAATGACATTGGGCTACTAATTTTATCCTGAGGAGTCAAATGTCTGTGTGGTGAGTGTCAGGAACCAAATCAAAGGCATCTGTAATGGTCCAGAAAGACAGACCAAAGTGAGCCGGCTACAGCTGCAAAATAGGTTAAAAGTCCAGTGACGAGGACTTTCCCTTCCTGTGTGGTTTCTTTGGGAGAGAGATAACACCCACAGCAGAGTGCTTAGATGGCAGGGTTTGTTTCATGGGAAACACAGGTACCAGGGAAGGCCTCTGAGAAGTCACACTTCAAACGTGGAAGATTTTGGAGAATATTCTGATTTACATTTTTCTATTTCTTACACACATAATACATGGCTTTAAAAATACTTCCAGTGTAGTGCACAATTATAAATGACAAAAAAGCATTTGTCAGAATTTAATTCTACCTAGCTTCTACCTCAGTAATATACAATGCAATGGCATATCTTTAGGTAAAGGGCATTGCTTGTAGCCGTACTTATGAAAACTATGCCTGTTTGCTCCACATTATGCTTTGGGGATTTTTTCAGTAGTTAACATATGAGATGACGTGGGATAAATATACCACGGGTCATGTACCCCATGTACCCATGCGGGTGGGCATCATCCTATCCATGTGGGCCTGAGCAGAGCAAAAAGGCAAAGAATGCAAGCTTGTTCTCTGTTGAACTAAGACTCTCTCTCTCTCTCTCTCTCTCTCTCTCTCTCTCTCTCTCTCTCTCTCTCTGTGTGTGTGTGTGTGTGTGTGTGTGTGTGTATGTCTGTGTCTGTGCCTCTCTATGTGTCTCTCTGTCTTTCTCTGTGTGTCTCTCTCCCTCTGTCTCCCCCCCACCCCCACCCATCGTGCCCTGAGAAGGCAGGGCTCCTGATTTAGACTGAGACTGGAACTTAAACCAAGTGCTACTCACACTCACCATTCTCAAGCTCTGAGGCTCAGGCCGCACTTATGTTATCAGTTTCTCTGCTTCTTCAGCTTGTGAAGACTTCTCCACCCCCAGAATTGTATGAACCAATACCTACCATTATATATACATGTGTGTGTGTGTGTGTGTGTGTGTTTATGTGCATGTGTATTTGACAGGAATCACATATACCTTATTAAAAGTTTCTTTCTCTGGGAAATTCTAACTAATATACCATTGAAACGTTAATTTTATTTATCTATTTAAATATTAATAATCTATTGACTTCTCATCTCAGAAATCCAAGAGGGATTTATAAGAACTTGGGTATGGAGGTATCCATCCATTCTGATGAATAAGTGCCTGATGTGGACAAATGTAAGTTTCAGATAGGCTGGCTCTTAAAGGAGGAGTCAAAGTTGACTAGAAAACAGTAGATCCTGAGTTATTTGATAAGGCCATGGAAACTTGTGATATAAGATAATAGGACTGGATAGGACCTGAATGATGGGGGGGGGGGCAGCAAAGGAAGAAACCTAATAACCTGCCTCAAACTAAGCAAACTGGGTGATTCTCAACAGACAGCGCACCCTCAGAACCCCCTGGGGCATTTAACACAGTCCTTCTTGCTGGAGGAACGTAGAGACAAATGATGACACATCTCTACAATGAGTTAGCACTCAGCAGTAAACTTGAAGTTCTGACATCCTATATCACCTCAGATGCATTATCCTGAGGGAAAGCAGCTAGAAAAATGCTACAAATGTGAGTCCACTCAAATGACGTTTGGGGACAGGCAGCCTTGTAGGAAAAAGTAGCCAGTGATTGCTGGGAGCAAGGGCCATGCAGGGCAGGGTGACTGCTAAGGGGAAAGGCAGCCGTAGTTGAACAGCGTGGATTTTATCCCAAAGAAATTAAACCTGATAAAAATATAAATACGACTCCAACGACCTCTCCCCAAACATTTCAATTTGTTTTATGTGAGTCGTGAGATATGTGGGTTGGTTGTAGGAGTGACAGCATGGGTGTAAATGTATAACAAACTTACTGTTTTCTTCTTAGATGATCAGGTTATTGTATATCAGTCATGTCATGATACCAGGTCTGTTTTGTTTTTCTAAAGTTCTCTGTGTGGTTATAAGCCCTTCACCAGAGTTGAGAGTCACCAACTCTCAACCATCCCTAGCAAGACTTTACTTTGGCCCTAAGACTGTAGTTCTCAATATATGGAGAGCCACCCCTTTGGGAGATCAAATGACCCTTTCACAAGGGTTGCATATCAGACATCCTGTATATCAAATGGTTACATTACAATTCATAACAGTAGCAAAATTACATTTATGAAGGAGCATGTATGTATGCATGAACTCTATGCCTGAGAAGGCCAGAAGAGGGTATTGTGAGCCAACAAGCAGGTGCTGGAAACCAAACCTGGGTCCTCTTCAAAAACAGTCAGTATTCTTAACCACTGAGCTGTATCTCCCCAGCAAGCCTTCCTTAAGTGACTGATTTTATTAAAAGACAGTTATGCAAGTTGAAACCCAGGAGATTCATCAGAGGTTGTGCCCTGTCTGATGTGGCCTCCATTTTCACAGAGCTTCCTCTCTCAGCAGGAACCACAGCATCCAACAGGGCCCAGACATGGCAGCAATGCCTGCTAGGAGGCCACCCCTCCTGCCCTGAAGATTGTGTCCAGCCCACCTTCTCCCCTAAATTGCCAGGTACCATGCCATTCCCAGCATCCAGGGACAAGATAGTAACATAGATTTGTCTCTGGAGCAAGGAGACACAAAATTGCCTGAACCTGCCACAGCAGGAAGATGCTGGTAGGGAGAGGAAACCAGGAAGCCTGGGAGAGATGATAACTGGAGAGCAGAGCAAGCTAACGCTGCCCTGGACCACAGGTCAGCCACTAGGCAGATATGTACATTCTGTGGCCAATTTGGAGTGGAGCTCCATCATTATCTCTTGTCATTTCCCAGCTATCCCTGGATGCAAAGGGATAAGGGAAACCCAGATAGAGGAAAGGAAGATTGACTCCCATTCCTTCAAACCTCTGGGCTTCGCTGAACCCCAGTTCTCCTGGAACATCGTGTGGAGCCCCAAGCTTCTCTCTCATCCCAGGGTCAGCTCGAGAGCAAGCAGTGCCCATGAGACAGAAGACACTCATGTGAAGAGACCCCAGCTTCAGAGTAACATGAGTCCCGGTTCCAGGTAGACTCCATCAGCTCCTACTTGTGTAAAGTTGAGCAAGAGCAGCCTTCACCTTGCCAGCCTTCCATTTGTTCACCTGAAAGATGCAAATGTGGCAGGGAGATCTCCAGAGGAGCCCTGCATGCAGAGCACGAAGAGTTGCAAGAAGAAGAACCCAAAAGTATCCACAGCCACTGGGAAGCAGGCTGCACTTCACCTTCAGCTCTGCGGACCTTAGTCAAGAGCGCTGGCCGGCCAGAGTCACTTTCCTGAAGTGATGTTTTAACAGAGGCAGACCACCAAGGCTTGCTCCAGTCAGAAAACAAAAAGGAACTGGTTCTTTGAAAAATTAGGCCCAGCTAACTTCACCTGCTCACAGCCTGGAGCTGGACAAATGAGTCCTGACTCTAAGAAGAGCAAACTGTGCCTGGGATCCCTGAGGGCAAAGTAAGGATGGATCTCTGGAAGGGCACAGCGCCTGAAGCAGGCTCTGTGGGGGGTAGGGGCTCAGAGAACCTACAAAGAAGAAAGAAAATAAGGCAAGCTGCAGAACCAGCCTTTATCACGTCTTGGTAGCAGCTTCTTTGATTTTTCTTCCTCTTGAAAAAGACTCTTTGCTGCCCCTAGCTGGGGAGCACAGTTCCCATAGCTGGGGAGCACAGTTCCCCTAGCTGAGGAGCACAGTTCCCATAGCTGGGGAGCACAGTTCCCCTAGCTGGGGAGCACAGTTCCCATAGCTGGGGAGCATAGTTCCTGTAGCTCAAAAGAAGTAAGGAGTAAATTATCCTCAAGGAAACCTTCCAGTCGTTCCAAGTGTTCTACCACACAGGCAAGGGAGATGCAGAGGGCTCTTCAGTGGAAGGGTTTCCTAGCTGCCTATCTGGATGTTGAATTTGGGCTTAAGAACTACTGTTCCAAGGAAAATGTGCAGTGGGTGGGAAGGACAGTACTCACCATGATGCCTAGTCTCTCCAAGTTGCCTAGAAGGGAAAGCATGTTTTAGACAAAATTTGTCTGGCCCATGAAAAGGTGCCTAGTTCATCAGCATCTTTGTATTCAGTGGTTTGTATGTGTGCATGTGTGCTTGCGTGTGCATTCGTGTGCGTGCGTATGTGTGTGTGCGCGCGCAGTTTTATGTTGCTGAAACCTAAAATGTTTTTGTTGAGTCTAACATATTATTCAAAGTATTTCATGTTTGCATTTTCATGATAGTGCATTAACTGGTGAAAAAAAAATTGTCTTCCAAAGGAGAAGCTGGGACCCACCAAGGTGAAAGAATCCACCCAACGTCATGAAACTACTGCTGGCTGATCTGGAGCTAGAACCCAGGGCTGTCTGCAAATGTTTAAGCACTTATTAGATTTTAAGTAGTAGCCAATGTCTTTTGAAAGCGCGCACACACACACACACACACACACATACACATACACATACACACACACA
>NW_022196904.1:155892079-155917407 GCF_008632895.1 Mastomys coucha | reverse complement strand
ACACACACACACACACACACACACACACACACACGCAGACTCAAATGTCACTGCACAGTTTTTTATCAGAAAATTGGGTCTTGTTTGCTGAATAACGATCTTGTTAGACCTACTGTCACCTGTTTTCTCTGACAAGTCCCCTTGAATTTTTAATGATTACTGATATTCGGCTTCTTATTTGTCAGTCTTAGGTATGTCTATTTCATTGGTTTTTCTGATGTTAAAGTGGAGATAAGTATTTCTCTGGCTTGGCCTTTCTGTCCTCTCTCTGTTTGCCAGTTAAAAAGAATCTGATCAAGTCAGTAACAGCTAAGTCAGTGCAGCGTCACAAATATACTCCCGGATAGGTCACGTGTATCAAACAGGATTTAATTTCCTTTCCCAGTTTTCTCTTTTTCTTGGAATTAACAACTGTGTTACTTTTTCCTTGACCGTCTGTACTTCAACACTGACTCTTCTCCAAGTCCACAACAAAATGTTCTGCCCTACTTAACACAACCCTCCACTTGCACCAGGCCTTACAATGTCCTGGGTATGTCTCCCCCGGAACACCACTCCTCAGTTCCAGGGGCTCCTCACTGGGCTGTGCCCCACGTCAAGCTAGAGGATATCTTCCTTAGTATTTCTTCTACCTTGGACAGGATTCTTCCATTTCTTAGCCCCCACTTATTTTTCTTGCATGACTTA
This sequence comes from Mastomys coucha, assembly GCF_008632895.1. NCBI lineage: Eukaryota > Metazoa > Chordata > Mammalia > Rodentia > Muridae > Mastomys > Mastomys coucha. The sequence goes on along the minus strand of NW_022196904.1, from coordinate 155,916,720 downwards.
TTCAGTTTGTTATAATGGAGTGCTGCCCAAGAGGTGTTGCAGAGGGTAAAAATATTGTGAAGCTGGTAGTGTTCCGCATGTGTACTTCATAGACAGTTTGGCTGGGTATAGACTTTTCTGTGTAATTGTTAGTGGAATATAGATTTCCTCCAACTGTTGTATAGCCACTCACTCTTAGACATCTATTTTCCAAGGCCGCCTTTCAGAAGCCTGGTGCCACTATGATTCCTGGTTCATTTGCTTTTTAAAATACTGTGTTTCTAGGATGTTCTTTTTATCCCTTTGTGGGGAAAATGTCCTAAACATCAACAACATGTTTGATGCATTTATTGCTTCATATCGCAATTATCTTTTTAAAAAAGATTTATTTATTTTATTTATATGAGTACACTGTAGCTGTCTTCAGACACACCAGAAGAGTGCATCAGATCCCATTACAGATGGTTATGAGCCACCATGTGGTTGCTGGGAATTGAACTCAGGACCTCTGGAAGAGCAGTCAGTGCTCTTAACCACTGAGCCATCTCTCCAGCCCCCATATGCAATTATCTTGGTGTTCCTTTTGTTTTGTTTGAGACAAGTTTTCTCTGTGTAGCCCTGGGTAACCTGGAACTCACTTTGTAGACTAGGCTAGCCTTGAACTCACAGAGATCCGCCTGACTCTGCTTCCCAAGGGGGCAGGGTTTAAAGGGTTTAAATCTGAAGTGAACAATAGTTTTTCTCTTTTCAAAGGAAGAAAGGTAAGTGCTCATGTATGGAACCTGTCATGTGTAGGAACTATCCACAAAGCTCACCAACATTGTTCATACTAGTTACACATTTCTCCTGAGTTGTCGTCGGCTCTGGGAATCATGGCCACCCAGGGCCTTGGCTCTAGAATGTTTAACTCATCCTAACTCCGGACTTCTGGGTTCAGCACAGTGGAAAGGGGAGATGTGGAGAATACAGCATGAGACTGGTTGTTATCAGTTGGAAATATGAGTGGAAATCCAGAAGACTGGGGTGCAATTTGTGTGACAGAGGACTTACGGGGTCACATACAGCTCTGTCTGTGCTTTGGAAAGAGAGTGGAGAGGAAGGCCTGAAAGGGGGAGGTGAACTTCAGAGAGAAATCTTGCCAAGATGAGGCCCAAAGAGCAGGAACATCAACTTTACCTTCTGATAGTCTTCATTCAAATGCTGAGCTTGTGGTCTCGGTCAGGTTGCTGATGGTCCCAGACCTCAGTCTTCTCTTTTGCAAAATGGGGACAGTAACCTCAAAGATTATTTTATGAGTTAAAAGTCTTTACAGCTACTTAAAATAGAAATGAAACAATGTCTGGAACACTGTCCCTGCTGAAGAGGAGATCGATGGGCACTTCCAGAGAACTCTAGTATTTGGGAGAACTTTCCAACATGTAGTGCCATACAGATTGTTAGAAAGTTCTTGGATTTGATTCAAGATGGCAGCAGCTGTGACACCAGCATGACCGTGGAGCAGCTCCAAGGAGACTTAGAGACCCACGGAGGCTCCGAGGAGAGATGCTGAGGAGAAGTCTCCAGAGCCCAAAGCATCTCTGGAACAACGAAGGAAAGAGTCGGGTCTTCTGTGAATCCACTTGTAAAAAGTGGTCTCCTGAAATTGGAAGGGAAGATGTCAGAACAGAGCCCGTCTCAAGGCTGAGAGTGGCTAAACCAGAGACGTAGGTGTGATAGGCACAGGAACAGTGGACAAAGGAGCGTGCCATGGCTAAGGCTGGTCCTCGGCCCTCTGGGAGGTGTGAGCCAGTGCACCTGGCCTGCAGGCTGAGAGCTGAGGGCTGCTCGGGCAGCTGGAACTGAGGGCAGAAAGGTGTGCATCAGTGTAGAGCTCGTGTGAGCAGATCCTGCCCTCTTAACGCCCTGCGCAGCCGCAAGATCACCTTGACTCTGGGAAACAACAGGAAATCTGAGACGAGTCTCAGCGAAAACTCAGCTTTTATGGTGCTTCAGAAACCAGAACCGTCGAACCAGACCAATGACTCTTTGCAATAGGTATTGACTTGTTTGGGCCAAAAATATATTGTGTGACACACTGCAGCTTGCAATGCCACTTTGATGAATAGGTGTGTGATGGAGTCATAGAGGCCTGCAGTGACAGGTATGGGAGCACAGCTGTGGAGGACAGGGAGCACAGCTGTGGTGGATGAGGAGCTCAGCTGTGCTGGACTGGGAGCACAGCTGAGGTGGACTGGGAGCATAGCTGCTGTGAACTGGGAGCACAGCTGAGGTGGACTGGGAGCACAGCTGAGGTGGACTGGGAGCACAGCTGCCGTGGACTGGGAGCATAGCTACAGTGGACTGGGAAACATGTTGTTGCCAATCAGGGCTGGCAGGGTGGTGTGCAGCAGCTACACAATCACCCTGGCTCTGAGCATCAGTAGGATGTTCGAGATGGAGACAGTTCATTTTCTGCATTGGGCCTACTCAAAAGACCTCCATGGTCCAAGGTGTCACTGGAGGCCTTATTGGTGCCTGTGGTCCATGCTACTGCTGGAGGCCATATTGGTGTTCATGGTCCAGGTTACAGCCAGAGGCCAAAATGGTGTCTGCTACTTGAGATGAAGCTGTTTGTGGATTATATCACCACCAGAGGACTCATGGATATCTGTGGGTCATGCTGCCACCTGAAGCCATGTTGACCTACGTGGTCTGTGCTCCTGCTGGTGGTTATGTGGATGTCCATGTTTTGTATGGCTGCCTGAGACCATGCTGAAGTACATGGTCTGTGGAATGCCATTGGAAACTAGGTGGAAGTCCATGATCCTTGATGCTGCTGACTGCTTTGGGCAAGGAAGCTTCTTTGTAGTAGGTTAAATGACTGCAGACACAGAGTTGAGAATGAGAGACACTGAAGGGTCCGGGGACAACCACTTGTCTCTTCAAAACCGAACCAAAGCCGTCTAGACAAGAAGCCATTAAAGAGAGTTCCTAAAAAGTGTGATAAAGATGCTCAAGTATAACTCTTCAGAGTAGATGGCTTCTGGAGGAGGTGAAGAGAGGGGCAGACTCAGTTAACTTTAAGGGGCTGGCTACTGGGAATTTGACCAGCTCCAAGAAGGTGGACCTGGGAGAAGTGGGAAGCAAGGGTGACCAGGGTGTATTGTGTGACGTTTCCAAATAATCAATAAATATATTATGTTGGGAATAAAAGGAAGTTCTTAAATCAAAAGTTGAGGCATGTGACAAGACTGTTAAAAATGGAGTTTGAAGGGCTGTGGAGATGGCTGTTAATTCTAAATGTGGTGCCATGTATACACACAAACGTGTGTATACAATTGATGAGTAATTTAAAAATATTAAATGGAACTTGAGGGAAAGAACAGTTGAAGTTTCAGGGTTGTTTTTCTTCATTCAATAATAAGAAAGTGTGTGTGTGTGTGTGTGTGTGTGTGTGTTTGACCTAAATCCATGCATATGGCAAAAAGTAAAGGAAGATGGCTGCCTTGAATTCAGAAAAAAATAAACAAATAATGGCTGAAGAGAATAGCAGTTAAGAGCACGGCAGCCCGCCCAGAGGATGGGTGCAATTCCCATGCATGTCCATGAACAGCATGCACATGACAACTCTTGGTCTTCTAAAAGTCCAATTGCAGGGGGTCTGACACCTCCTCCTGCCCTCCATGGGCAGCAGGCGCACTCATGCTGCACAGACATTCCTGCAGGCAAAACACCCACACACTTTAAAATAAAACAGTGTTTAAATAATAAATATTTAAAATAAATGCCTAATAATTCATTAATTATAAATTCACTCAGTAAATTAATTTAATAATCTATAAGTAAATCATACTTATCTTAGAAATTTATAATGTATAAATAAATGAAATAAATTAACTTTAAATTAATTAAATCAAAAGAATTCATTAAATTAATAATAAATTATTTAAATTTGGATAGAAATAGTATTCAAAATAAATGAATGATAAATAATAAATATCTAATATTTTATATGTGTATGTGTTTGTGTGTGTATACACATATATATTATTCTTTTTTTTTTCAAACGTGACCTCTCCTTTCCCATTCCTCAAGCCTGTTGTGGAGTAGTGGTGCGCCCTCTGGTGGCTCATATTTTTAAATCGCTGCACCTGCCCCAGTAATGACTGTTCTGGTGGAAACCTATCCCAATTAAAATAAGAAACCACAATTTGGAGGCATATCCTGGATATGGCAAGTCAGGGTGATTTCCAGGAATGTTTACGGTATTTCTGGTTTGCATGTGCATGTGTGATTTGCATATGTATTTTCAAGGACATGTTCTGGCTGCTTGTGACTTGGGTTGATCTGTTTGTCTTGAAATAGAGCTGGTTAGAGGCAACAGTGTGAAATGGACAAAAAGTGTTTCTGGTCCAGTGGCCCAGAAGCATCCACTGTCTTGTTTCTGTGCTAAAACACCAACCAAAGGTAACTAGTAAAACCTAGTTAGAAACCTAGGTAGTAAAACCAGCCAAAGTCGCTAGTTAGAGTCAGGAGAGGAAGAAGTTGAGGGTGCTTCTTAGATTTTTATTTTTTATTTTTCTGCCCTGGCAGCTGGGTACAGAGTGGTAGTGTTCACTGGTTCCAATTCTACAGCAGGCAAGGGTTTGTGGGAGCTGTGAAGAGTCCAGTTTGTGACATGCTTGTCCTAGACCAGTGGTTCTCCACCTTCCTAATGCTGTGACCCTTTTAAATAGCTCCTCATGTTCTGAGTGACTCCCAACCATAAAACTATTTTTGTTGCTGCTTCATAACTGTAATTTTTCTACTGTAGGAATCATAAATGTAAATAGCCATGCTTTCTGGTGATCTTAGGTGACCCTGATAAAGGGTCATTCCAGCCGCAGGTTGAAAACTGCTGTTTTAGATGACAGTGTGGAGAAGTCAGCCTGGGAGCTCACCAAGTCTCCACCTGAAGTTCTTTCTGCTGCAGTGTGGACGCTTTTCCTCCAGACAGATCTTGAACTTGCGGATGGCGAAGAGCAAGTGCTAGGAGAGACCATCAGTCATGACTGTGCTGTACTGGCCTAAGTGGGGCATCACTTTTGATGATGGTTTATGGGGAATAATGCATGGGAGACATCCAGTATTCCCTTTTCAGAAAACATCTCCCCACCATGCTAATGTTATTCTTGTTGCATACATGCAAGGGCCCTCGATGCATGCTAAACTAGATTTTTTTTTTAAACAAACAATCTAGTCATCGAGTATCTTCTCCAGAATCCCTTATTACAGCACAAGTGAAAGGTTTAGAGTGAAGAATACAAAATGGCACCATTAGAATCTCCTACAGACTATTTACTGGGGGCCAAGTGATTCCCTCTGCCCCAGTAGAGAGCTCAACTCAAAGTCAGTTAACATTCCCACTAACAGGGCTCAGTGGCAGAGCTTGTCTAGATGCTATACCAATGAGGAGAAGGTTGGTACATATTAGAATCTTCTCAGAAGGGAACACTGAACCGGCCAGGGAAATGCTAGCAACATGCTAGCTCACATACTTCAAACATCTTCAAAGGCACGGGTGGATACCAGAAGTAGATAGCAAAGCCTATTGCTGGAGACACTGTATGCTTTAGATGCGAATCCAAAGAAGTGGAGCTGAGGCTGAACCAGAAGCGCCCTGTTGGCAAGTGTCCATCCTGCTGGACAGTGCTATGTAGGCTGCTGGGAGGGAAAAGTCAACAGTAGCCTTTCTCAGCTATGGACTCTGTCTGAGTTAGGGTGTTACTGCTGTGGACAGACACCATGACCAAGGCAACTCTTATAAGGACAACATTTAATTGAGGTTGGCTTACAGGTTCAGAGGTTCAGTCCATTATCATACAAAGCAGGAGCATGGCACTGTCCAGGCAGAAAAGGTGCAGGAGGAGCTGAGAGTTCTACATCATCATCTGAAGGTTCCTGGGAGAAGATTGGTTTCCAGGGAGCTAAGGTGAGGGTCTTAAATTCCCACCCACAGTGACACACCCACTCCAACAAGGCCACACCCTGGGTCAAGCATATACAAACCATCACAAACCCTGCAGGTGCAATTCTGACCCACCAGACAAGGTATGCCCACTGGATCAATAGTGGAGAGAATGTTTTAGGTTAAGTAACCACTACCCAGTTGGATTTGTGGCTTGTTCTGTGGGACGGGCTACATGGCCAGGTCTGCAAACCTGTTCAAAGCCTGTGGCTGGGAGGGTCACAGGCCTGAAGGATGTACTACCAATGTTTTGCTAGATGGAAATGTAGCCAAATTGCCTCCCAAATGAATGTGTTTACACCCATAGATAGTGCTGCTGTCAGCTTTGGCCAGAGAAGCCTTTATATTGCAGAAAGCAATGAATAATACAGAATCTCACAAGTGGTCAAAGTGCTGAGAATAAGTGGTATTGAGTGCTCAGCCCTAAACAAGACATCTACATATCACACACACACACACACACACACCACTGAGGTCAGGAATGTGACAGAACATGGAAAGGAAGACAGGGAGAGCAAAGGGGTATGAAGGAGGAGTGTTATGAAGCACTCTCTTTCTGGGTGCAGTACGCCGTCATAATCATGAGCACCCAGAAACTACAGCTACTGGGACAAGACCTACAACCTCACAAGAAGACACAGGCATTGGGGGTCCTAGCTGGAAGGAAGAAAGAAATCAGCAAGAGGGAGAAAGAGGGACATTGGGCAATGGGATTGGTTATGATTACAACACACTCTGCACGCACATGTAATTGTCAAAAGTAAAGGACATTGCTGATGAGTTGTCCTGAAGAAGAGGAGATGGAGAAAACAGAGCAGCTGAGGAGAGGTACCTGACTCCAGTACAGGGTGGCATTGGAAAGGTTAGTAAAACTTAGATCTGTCCAGTAATGGATTCGTGTTGATGTTAAAGCCCCCAGTGTGATTACTGCACTGTCTTAGTTCTATAGAGAAACTTACTGTGCTTGGATCCCAATATCTGTAGTTTATCTCTGGTAGCTTCAAGCAATAACGGAACTGCTAAGCATCTACACATGCATGTACACATAAATAAATATATTAAAATGTGTTAATTGCTAAGTGTACACAAAAGTATATAGACATTCGTACTCTTTTTTTTTTTTTTTTCGAGACAGGGTTTCTCTGTGTAGCCCTGGCTATTCTGGGACACACTTGGTAGTCCAGGCTGGCCTCGAACTCAGAAATCCACTTGCCTCTGCCTCCCAAGTGCTGGGTTTAAAGGCGTGCACCACCACTGCCCCGACATTCATACTCTTTGAGGTTTTAGATTATACATATCATAATTACATTACTAATGCTAAAAATAAAATGGAAAGGCACAGCTATCCAACCTACATACAAGCAGGGGAGTGTCTAACCACCAATTCCTTTCTTAAGGTCAAGTATTGTAAAATGATTTTTTCTAGCCTCTAAATCCCATCTTGATGAAATGTCAAAATAAGAAACAGGCAAAGTCCTAACCTCCCGCTCTGAAGGCTCTTAGGAATGTTCAGTATCCCCTGTAAATTGAAAACTTGGAATGTTAAGGAGGAATTCACTTCTTTTAAATCCAGGTACTCAAGTAGAAAGCTGCCTGCAGGCACTCCTATGCCCTGGTCACTGTGGGTAGCTTCCAGGGCCAGCTGCCCTGCTGAGAAAAGCTGGAGTCTCATACATAAGCCATTCACAAGGCAATACCTGTGGTCTTAGCAGGTCCCAACAGTCAGAACACTGCAGTGGACACACCCATTCCAGCTCTGCGCAATGCCCTCTGGAGCTTCAGCCTCTACAGCAATGGTTCTCAACCCTCCTAATGCTGTGACCCTTTAATACAGTCGTGGCGACCCCCAACCGTGAATCTATTTTGTTATATTTTATAATTGTAATTTTGATACTTTTATGAACTGTAATAGAAATATCTGTGTTTTCCAGTGGTCTTAGGTGACCCGTGTGGAAAGATTGTTCAACTCCCAAAGGGGTGGAGACCCACTGATTGAGAACCACTGCTCTACAACTTCCTAATTGGCTGGTCCAATGGTGGATCCAGCTTTGAACAGTGGGAGCAACATGAGCACCTTGCCTCTTCAGACCAGGCATTGGAAGAAAATGTCTTTCCGTCTCTCCAAGCATTTAGTACATTTTTAATGGAAAAACATCAGAGCAAGCCAAGGGCTGTGGCATGTGTTTTGAGTTCCAGATAACCAGTTAAGGTATGGGATTCATCAAAGCACAAGAGTCTAGGCTGGTCCAGACAACATAACAAGATTGGTTTCACTCCCATACACACACACAGATACACAGACAGACATACAGACAGATACACAGACAGACACACCAGAATTAACTTGAGTTAAGTACAGTGAGTAAAACATTTTAGGCCTTCAGCAGAGTGTCTCTGTATAACATAATTTAGAAATCACAGAAATTTACATTCGAAAGGCACTATGTTTATTACCATCTGAGATACCTCCATTCTGTAGCTATATTTTAAAAACAAACAATAAAGTTGTAGGAAATACGCATGAAGCATCTGTATGTGCACAGGCTTTGTTTATGTGCACCTAGACAGTATCAAAAGGTAAATGTCAAGGGTATTCCTACAGACTGGAACTAAGGGGGATGACTAAGGAAGTGTCTGCTTCCCACCTTATATATTTTGTTAGTGTTTGAATATTTTTTAGCAAATACTACAGGCTATTTTTTTCAATATTCAAAACATTTCTCTCACTGAGCACGGTAGCCCATACCTTCAGTTCCAGGTGCCCAAGTTAAAAACTGCCCAGAGGTGTAGTAGTCTGGTCTGGGGGCTGCTATATATTCAAATGCTAAGTTCTATACCCCAAGATCTGCTTGGAGACCCTCGAGGACGAAGAGATCTTCATGTACATCACGTGATGCTATGGAAATCTTGTTCCCCGATTTAAAACTATTGGTTAAATAAAACTGGTGACAGCGAACCAGCGAACTGGGGGGAGGGGCAATAGAGAGAGGTGGAGTTTCAGTTCCCTGGCTGGGGGTAGCAGGAATGAGGAGAAGAAAGGATGTGGAGGTAGAGGAGGCCACTATGAGAGGAGACGAACCACAAGCATGTGGCCATGTAACTTAAACCCACCTACTTCTATCTCTTACCCAACCACATAGGCTTTAGCCTTTTATTGATCAATTAACTTGGGGAGCAAAGTTACATAGCATCATTCGTTGTAGATGAAGTTCTCCTTGGCCCTTAGGATCTCTTTGTTGGGGACAACCAGATCTTGGGGTACAAAATTTAACATTGGAATACAGAACAGCACCAGACAAACCCACTACATAGAGGACGCACTCCTGCCTTCTAGCCGTGTCACAGTACACAGCCTCCTATGAACACACCAGCTGTCCCTGTGGTTAGAGGCAGAAGCCACATAGATGTTCGTGTGTACTCAGAATACCGAGGCAGGTGAATCTCTGAGTTTTAGATCAGCTTGGTCTTCAGAGGAAGCTCCAGGCTAGTCAGGGCTATATAGTAAGACTCTGCTTCAATTTTTTTTCCTTTACCCTAAATGATTGAACAAAAGAGAGAGGTCACATACACTGGTTAATATGTGAGTGCCTGCACCCTGGGCAGCCTAGGGTAAGCCTGCTCCTTGTGCACAACAAGAAATCACTACCCTATGCCAGCTCTTCAGCTCCCCACACTTTCCTCCCAGCTAAATGTTTCCATTTCCTTCTTCTGCGTCTTAGTTGACAGGATGCCAAGGAGACATACATTAACAATAAAAAGGGAAGCCAGGGCTATCCAACCAATACACAAGTGGAGGAGTGTCTAAACACTGAAGACCTAGCTATTGTTCATTTCTTAAGGTCAGATATTGCAACATTATCTTTTCTAGTCTCTAAATCCCATCTTGATGAAATGTCAAAATAGGAAACAGACAAGGCCTGACATCCCACCCCTGACAGCCTGCCACTCTCCACTGAAGCAGAGTGGCCCAGTTTAGAGAGAGTCCAACCAAAAGCAGCAGTGGCACCCAGCCATGTGTTGAATGGTCATAAACCATGGGTGCGTGCAGCACTTGGCCCAGCATTTGAGGGTACTGAAGGACTTCTTCAGAAATAGGCAAAAGCAGGCCAGCAGATTGTCCATTGGACTCTTATCAGAACTCGGGTGTGTTCTCACAACATTTGGCAAATCGGGCTGATTCATCAGTGATCAGCCAGGGCAAGGATGACAAGGGTGTCATGTGATGCCCCAACTAGGAAAAATCTGTGTCATGGCTTGAAGATTCTAGTTCGCTATTTATAGTGAGGGTGACCACGTCTGCTCACTCACTCACTCACTCACTCACTCACTCACTCACTCACCACATCCTTTGTCCTTGTGCACTTATTAATAATACCCCCTCTTAAATGTGCCCCCATTGGGAAGATACAGAACATTGTCATCCCTAGTAGTTCCGTTTCTCATTGCTGTTCAAGAAGACCTCACAGAAGTAGTTGTAAGGGAGGAGAGGTTGATTTGGACAGTTTAAAGGGGACAGTCAGTCATGGTGATAGGGATGACTTGATCTGTGGCAGTAGGTGCTTGTGGCCAGGCTTGTTTGTATCTTAGCAGATCAAGAAGTAGAAAGAGTGGGCTGGAAGCAGAGAGCTTGGGACAGAAGCAGGGCTGGCCTTCAACCCTCAAGACCCATCCCTCCTGGTTATAGGACAGCCAACTCTGTCCTATATCCCAAAGGATCCACACCTCCTGTACTGGCTGGTTTTGTGTGTCAACTTGATACAAGATGGAGTTATCACAGAGAAAGGAGCCTCTGTTGAGGAAATGCTTCCTTGAGATCCACCTATAAGGTATTTTCTTAATTAGTGATCAATAGGGGAGGGTTCAATGTAAGTGGTGTCAATCCTGGCTGGTAGTCCTGGGTTCTACAAGAAAGTCAGCTAAGCAAGCCAGTGAGCAACATTCCTCCATGGCTTCTGCATCCACTCCTGCCTCCAAGTTCCTATCCTGTGTGAGTTCCAGTCCTGGCTTCCTTTGGTGACGACCAGCAATGTGGAAGTATAAGCTAAATAAACCCTTTCCTCCCCAACTTTCTTCTTGGTCATGATGTTTTGTGCCAGAATAGAAACCCTAAGACACCTCCTAAAATAGCACTTGTGGCAGTGGACTGAGGATTTTAAACACCTTAGAGCCTGTGATGGACTTTTACCACTCAAAACATAACATTATAAATCCATTAGCAACATCTTCACACAGATGTGTTCTTTACATTCAAAAAGGAATTTACCCTAGCTTCAGCAAAATCTAAAGCACTTCCAAGCATTTCAGAACCATAAATGCCAAATTTCAGGAGATGAGGCAGCTGCTAATGTTTTTCTCTCTGAAACACCTAGCCATCTTTAAGGCGATCCCCAGCTTCTCACTGGGAAGCCATGGATTCCATTCCTTGAACTGATTCCAACTGCTCCCAGAGGTTAAGAGACTAGCCACGGCACATTTTCTCTTTTCCATCCTATCAACATGTTTCTCCTAAAACTCCCTTCCTACCTCTCACTCGGTAAGCTTTATTCTCCAGTAACTAGGAAAACCGAGGCTAAGGGCAAGAGCTTTGTGGTGCATTGGCAAGAAGCAAAGTAAGAGTGAGGTGTGATCAGAGACATCAACTCTGTCACTTACCAGCTCTCAGACTTGGAAATATTTTTCTACTCTATGCCCCCGTTGATAGTACTGTTGATGATAGTCTTCCCCAGGGAGGGTAAAAGCAGATTTACATGTGTTGGTAGGTGGCATCTTTTGATATTCAGGCAATAAAAAGGCAACTTGACCCCGATTCTGTGGCTCTTTCCTGGAGTGAATGGAGGAAAGCATATAAAGAAGAGAGACATGGATGGATCTGATTGGCAGATTTGACCACTGAATGTGCCTCTGTTTTGGAAATACAATCAAAGAACAGCATTCTATCACCTGAGGTAACCCTCCCATTACAGACACCTGTCACCTACATGCGTGCTCTGGACACCTACCTGTCCTATGTTTCTTCTTTGTCAACAGAGGCTGGAACAGACCAGCTTCGATCACACCAGGAACACAGGAGTGAGTTCAATGACTGCTACTCTGAATGCTGCTCAACAGCGCAGTGACCAAGAATGAAATAATGACACTCCTGACTACTGGCACTCGCTCGTTCCCATGGGACCCCAGAGTGTTCCTCTGGGCATGCTACTGAGGAGCATTGCCTATGACTTCTTCAGCCAGTCTATCACCATTATTATTATTATTATTATTATTATTATTATTATTATTAACAACGCAGATTGAATACTTTGAGGAGCCAGAGATCTTTACTAGATCAGATCTATGAACAAAATACAAACTAGACTTGAACAGTGTCTTTTTTTAAAAAAATTCCAACTTTTCTCACTTTCTTTAGTTTTCTTTCCTTCGAATCTAAATCAAATCCCTGGGAGTATAATGACTTTCACCTAATACCTTATAGGTCACACAGTTTTCTCTGGATATGGTGTTGATTCTGTCAAAGGGAATAGGACATTGGAATTCTAATTACTGGTAGGGGATTCTGGAAAAACACCTTTTGGCTCTGAGCATATTTATCATTCTTCTTAGCACGGATTGAAACATGCCATTCAGTCTTTACACAGCCACCAGGAACATTAAATGATGTTGATGCAAGGACTTCAAACACTAACCTGTAATTTTGATCAGATGCCCGAGGATGCCACACAGGTGACATCAGTGTGTCATCTGAGTCGTGTGTCGCACAATAGAGAATGGTGGTGGCTGGGCAAAGACACTCAAAGTCAACCGTTTTTTTAAAAAGTGACTCTGGCAGAGTGGAAGAAAATGTCTTTTTGTGTCAGAGTGATCTGTGTTTGAGTGAGCTATGTCCCTTCATATATGTTACAGAATCTCTTTAAGGCTTAACCTTATTCATCTGTGAAATAAAGGTTATGGTCTGTTTCTCCAGTCACGGAGATTTTAGAACAGTGAAAGCTCATTCATGAATCAGACTCAATCTCCCCATGTAAAGAGTTTGCTCGATTTCTCCTCCAGGGAGCATTACTTCCTGTTGATTCCCCCTAAGGTGCTAAGGTATCTAAGTGTGTGCTGGAGCTAGGACAGTGTTAGGAAGAAGCATGAAGACCCGGTAGTCAGGGAAGCCTGCCAAGACGGAGCTGTCTTTGTCTTCACACTATCCTCTGTCTGAGAGCTTGTCATAGAGGCCCAGTCCAAGAGTGCACTCCCTTTTGACACACAGAAATGGTGAGGCACACAGCAACACATGCCCATGATGTTCAGAAACCAATGTCTGTCTGTCTGTCTATCTATCATCTATCCTATTGATTATCTATATACCTACTTACTCACCTTTCATATCTACCTATCTACCTATCTGTGTTTCTTTTCTTTAAGGATGGCTACCAATTCCTAGGTGGAAGCACTGACATCCCTAAACCAAGGCATTCCACCCCCAATACTAGATTATCCAAGAATACTTTATTTGTCTTAAAATTTGAAAGAAAAAAAAAGCCCATCTATACTTTCAAGAAGGAAAGGGTGAATATAGTAAGCAAGCAAACAAACAAAGAACTCCCTTTCCTCTAAATTTGGGGCCAGACTTTCACTTCTGTTTCTGTCATGACCACAGGGAATAAGGAACACCCCGTCTTATCACACAGTTCTTCTCTTCATGATTTTTCTCATATGTTCAAAATAGTCTGAAGTTTTAAGTTCAGTCAGAACACAGTTTGTGTGCTTCCTCTATGTTGGAAGCTTGGCGTAGAGTCTAGGAGAAGTAACAGTGTGGGCCTGTGCTGCCGTCCTCATCCAGTGGCAAAATGCTAGATGGCAGCAACTTGTCAAGCGGGTCATCTGGGCTCCCACTTTCACCACCCATCATAGCTTATCACAGTGGGACTGGCCTGGTGGCTGGGGCATGAGGCAGCTTCTTCTAACAGTGAGACTGATCCGAAGCAGAACCAGACTACAGGGCTCAAAACCTCACCCCCAGTGACCCAGTGCTTCCTGCCAGTCTCTACAGTTCCTCAGACAGCAGCAACAACAGGCAGCCAGGTGTTCAAACACACAAGAATGTGGGAGACGTTTCAGGTTCAAACCAAAAAAAGAATCCATGCCAAATTTACTGCTGCCAGATTCAACACTTGAATTCTGAGTTCGAGATAAAAGTGAATACACTGTTAAGATGCACACGCTCCTTCTATGTGGTCACTGTATTTCACTTACCGGACTTAGACAAATGGCTTTACCTGAAACCTAGATTTCACCGACTATACAGTTGTTTTACTCTGTAACCCTAAGTCCAACCCACAAGGTAAAGTCCCTGTGGGTGGAAGCAGATTCTCTATAGTGTCCAAATGCTGTGAGACTGTGGAGGGATCTTTGCTCTGGGACTGATTTCTGACCTACGAGCTCCAGCATTCCCTAGGGATGGGAGAGCATCTTTTAGCTCTCTGGTGTTCCAGCAACCTTCATCTGAGCATCTGAAGAGACAGGTCATAGGGAGAGGAAGATAAACCTTTCCCTCCTGCATGCTAGCAGAGATGCTACAAGGCTTCTAGAGCTGAAATATGTAGTACAATCAAAGAGGATCTGTCAATTAAGATATAGGGATAACTTATCAAAAATGTCTGGAGCTGTGTGTAACTTTATTCATACATAGACGTTATTTAAGGGACACTTTCTTGTCTTCTCATCATTTTAAATATGAAAAGACAAGGGTACAATTAGTTTCCCTCTTGAAAGAGATGGAAGTGTATATATCTCCGTGCATAAGTGCATAGCATTTCTAGTGAGTGGGTATGTTGACCCAGATGCTAACATGCCAACCTGAGCGTCAGATCTTCTATCCAACTGTAAAGCATATACAAACGATAAAAGGGAGGCTCACTCTCCAGCTAAAGGAGCCTTGAGAACTGAAATGCTGGAGTACCCTTATGCTGTGATGGCATACTAGTGAGTTCAGCCATGTGTTTCCCTCAGCAGATCTGGTCCTGAGGCTTATGAGGCGTGTGGAAGATCCAGAATAAATGTGTTATTGACATGGACTCATCCATGTCAAGGACTTCAATGCCTCAGAACCATGGAAATGAGAAAGCCTTCCCCATGAGATTCAGAGGGATGACAAAGCCTTCATCTGGTCCAAGGGTGAATGTTAGTGGTGTGTGCAGAAGCCATCAACCACAACTTCCTCTTCAGAGATGACTGCAGCCTGAGACTGCTCCCTCTTGAGACCTCTACCCAGATTTGCTAAACCTGCCTTTCTGTTCAGCTGTATGCCATTAATCCACCCGCTTGTTCATCCATATACTACAAACCCATCTCTTCAATTCAGATATTTAAATAAACATGTTGAGTTTATCAGTTGCTAATGGTGGTAGTGTGTCTCCATCAGAGCACGTGGCTCGTCCAACCCCAGCTTTTCTGTACACCCGACTCTGTGTCCATCCTTCCTTCATTGCCTCATTACTCCAGCTAGGTTTCCAGGACCAAGCCATGCAGGACTTCTCAGAGCCTTTTAAGGATTAATTCTCCAGTTTTCTTTTCAAATCTGCCAAAGACTTTCAAAGAGCTGACAGCCCCCTTAGTGGCTTCTAAACTCATGACATTTTCGAGAGGAGGAGTCCTACTAAGAGCTGGAATCTAATTCTTACCCTTTGCACCAGATGTTTCCTGGCTAAGTTGGCCATCAGAGATGTGTGGGTGGGTGTGTGAGTGTGCATGTGTTGTGTATAGTGTGGCCGTGTAACGCCCCACCTTCAAGAAACGCCCCAACCCACTCAGTCAGTCAACAGGATCTTGAGAACAAGAGTGACGATTAAAAGGAAAAAAAGACAATTAGACAACATTGTAGCATGACCTTAGTCAATTCTGAGACTGAAGGCAGGTTTAATTTTTCCCAATCTGATTTTATACCATTTTACATGCAGGTATTAAGGGTGAGTAGTACAATGAGGAATCAAGCAAGACAATAGTCAAGGAACAAGCAAGACAATAAACACAAAGTCCTCTGATCACTCTGGTGATCGCCATTTCTAAGGATGATCGAGATATCTGATCTATTCTTTGTTTTACCCTAAAATCAGATTTACTTCTTTGTCCTTGGCCAATGTCAGGTCCCTGCATTAACTTACTTCTTTGTCATGGCCTAATGTCAGATTCCTGTCAAGTGGCACCCCAAAAGGCTCTCCACAAAGAAACATGAAGTGCTTCCAGTGGTCTTGTAACTTCATCGTAAGAACAAGACAGGCCAAGGATGCTGGAGGATGAGAATCCTTGGAGGAGAACCCCAGGCTCCATCCTCCTGTCAGGAGCAGGACCACTGCATGAGCAGCAGCAGGTGTCCGCAGACACATGAAGACAAGCCCAACAGAGCTCCACTAACTGGACTGACTTCGTTTTAAAGTCAATAAGCTTGGAGTTGTTACATGGTAACAATTCACTGACACTTCTACAAATGTCCACATCCTTCCAATGAATTTCTCTTCCTGGCCAGCAAGATGGTTCATCAGGTAAAAGTACAAACCTGAGGATCCAAGGTTGATGCCTAGAACCCACATGGTAGAAAAAGAGAACCAATTCCCACAAGTGGTCCTCCAGCCTCCACACAGACACACAAACTCACCCGTAAATAAATGAATGAAATAATCAAACAAATTCCTTTTCCTGTAATTCTTAAGACTGCAAGCAAAAAGAACCCTCTAATCCATGATTTTCCTGCTGGTCTCCCACTTGTTTTGAAGAATGGGATCACATCATATGATCCCCTTTTGTGATCTATTTTATTTTACTTTACGACTGGATTTGAGCATCTCCCCCTAAAAATACAATCGGACACAGTAAAGAAAGAAAACCTCCCCAAATGCTTCTTGAATCTCGGCCCAAATGAGGTTTCTCAATGAGATCATGGCCCCTGGCCAGAAGCTAGTCTCAAGTTGGCCTCCCAAGATCTGTTCTGGTCAGCAGGAAGTGTCCCAGTACATGTTGGATGGCAGAGATATTTTTCACAAAGGACAGAGCTGTGCACAGTTTGCCTCTGTTGACCTTTATGGAGAAAGAAAGTAATGATTTTATCCACAATGTCCCTTTTCCAAGTGTTTAAAAACATACAGATGGGTGTTCTTATATTATGTTACAATGTTCTCTTGCATTAAAAGAGAGTGGGTTTCTTAAGAGTAAAGTAAATGTATCACATTAAGGGTATTATGTCACACATTTCTGGACATGAACCCCACTCCTCCAGTCTGAACTACAGTTATCTTTATTCTGCAGTAACTGTGGGGAGAGTAGACCAGGAGTTGGGAGAAGACAGGAAAACAGGAGGAGGACTTCCTCGGACAAAGAGAGTTTTAATGGGAAGGGGAGGAAGTAAGAGTGAAAAACAGAGGAATGTGATTGAAGTACATTGTGTATGCATGAGTTATGAAAAAATAAATAATTTTTAAAGATTCGAAATGAACTGGCTAGACCACCGGAGTCCAGCTTCAGCACTGACCATGATCAAGCTAAGCTAGATACTTAGGATGAGCCTTGATCCCATCTGTGAAATGGGAGTATTGTACTCTACTGCCAAGGTGAGGGCTGTGGATGAGGACATGTGTCCAATGCACATTTTAAAAAGAAAATTAAAGCCGGGTGGTGGTGGCACACACCTTTAATCCTAGCGCTTGGGAGGCAGAGGCAGGTGGATTTCTGAGTTCGAGGCCAGCCTGGTCTACAGAGTGAGTTCCAGGACAGCCAAGGCTACACAGAGAAACCCTGTCTTGAAAAAATAAACAAACAAAAAAATTGTTTCTTTTGAACTGAATTTGTTCCATCATCAAAATCCAGAGTATGAGAGTTCTACAGAGCAAGTCACCTAATATCTGCAACAAATAAATTACAAGAGGTGTTGGGGGGTGTTGAGAGAGTAAAAAACTTAAAATAGGCGTCAACAAAAAAAAAAGAAAGAAAGAAAGAAAGAAAGAAAGAAAGGAAGGAAGGAAGAAAAGAAAAGAAAAGAAAACTAAAGGCTGCTTTGCCATTACTCAACTTGTAGCCGTTTCTAGAGCTGGTGCTTCTAACTCACCAAGATTCCTCTGTGCTTCTCAACAGCTTGGACAAAGGGGTGTGGGATACAGCATGTTCTGCGCCTTAGCACTGATATTCCGCAGCTCATGCTTTGTGATACAAGAAGGGGAGTCTCTGCATTGGCCCAGGGTCATGTTCCTCCAATCCACCAAAGGAACAGTGAAGCTATGTATCTCAGGAACACAGCCACTTGTTTACCTAGTACCATTATCTGGAGCTCCAGGGTGCTGTTCTTCTGGGGGAATTTGCAACCAACTTGGAGAATTTGAAACCCTTTCCCCTATAGGAGGCAGATGTGAAAGTCTAATCTACTAAGATTTTTTTTTTTTTAGGAGATAAAGCTAAGATATTATTTTAGTGCCCCACCCATGGGGCACAGCCATAGAAAGGTACAGCATTCACTGTCATGGTAGTGTAATTATATACACTAGTCCATTGTGTGCTGCAGTGAGCATCCTTCCCAAGGCCACCACACCTGCTCAAACACCTGCCCAGTGAGTGAGGACTTACCTGGGGAAGTGTTCAATGGCTTAGCCAAGGGCACTCCAGGTCAGCCATCCCTGTCTGAGGACAATGGAGACTTATTTAACCCCCTAGGAAGGACTTTTATTATTTTTGGTGAGATCGGTAGAGCTTTGTGAAGAAGAGGGAGAGAGAAAAAAAAAGCAGAAAAAGAGAAGCTAAAAAGCAGTCCTCTGTCAGTGTCTGTGGCTTGTTTGGTATCACAGAGACTGAGAAAGACACAAGAACGTGGAACAGTTGTTCCTGAGTGCTTAAAAAACCTTTGAAGAAGTGTAATGCCACAAGAGAAGAGAAAGGAGTGTAAACATTTAGGGCATTTTGAATGGAGAAAATGAACAGTGACATTGTGTCTGAACGCCCTCTACATTCACAGAAGGGCTAGCTAGATTCTTTATTCAGGTACTTATGTGGAGCTCAATGGTAATCATTGCCTAGCAGGCACAAGGCCTTAGCTCCAATCCCCCAATCCTCTAAATCTAAACTCACATTTTATGTTATCACATGGCATCTCTTCAGTCTCCATCTTGGGAGAGAGTATAAATATTTGTAAATAATTTTATTATATTTAATATTTGTTAAATTGCTATGGATGCTTTACAAAGGAAAACACTGGCTCTTCAAGAACTGCAGTGGTTTGGGACGTGATAACGAGGAGACTAATGGTGCATACTTGGATGTCACAGAGACACAGGCAGAGCCCCACAGTGGCACTGATGAGCAGAGTGTCCTTAGGTAAACCGGATAATTTTGCTACAGCCCATTGTGTCATCTTAAGAGGGCAGGAAAGGCTAATGAGCCATCTTCCTTGTGGAGACTCAATGAGTCCCACACACAATGTCCTGGGTATAATATGTAACATACAAGGCATGCTAAATCAAGATTTGCCAAAGGACTGCACACAGCTAAGGAATGACGATCACACTGCTAACTCTGGTTGGAATATCTACTAATAAAAGGGAGACAGAAGAGGGGAACTCAGCTCACCATGGGCACAGGGCAGGTGTTGAGCATCGTCAAAGTACTCTTTAGGTTGATATCAGTGTTATTGATAAGTCTTAACTGAAAGTGTTCCTTCTGGTGTTCATTTCCCTGTAAGTAAGCCAAGACACTGGGGGATGGGACAATCTGACTTTCAGATTGCTAACAGCTAGACTCTCCCCTTGCTACCCTCACTGCCTTGAGCAGAATCACTACAGGCTGCCTTCTGCCAACACCTGCGGTGTTGAATTCTCCATGGGTGTCTTGAGCAAACCACACAACAACCACTGCTGCTTGAAACCTCTGTTGATGTGGCAGCCCCTAGACGAGACTGTTTCTAATGATTTGTACTGGAGTTTCTGCTCCCATGAGTCTTGCTGAACTTTAGTTGCCTTTGCAAGCATTTCAGTGTGGGCCCCTTTCCTGGTGGTCTGGCAGAGCAAATGCTCTGACTAAAATGGAAGGAATAACTGTATGAGTGTTTCACACGCAAACTTTGATTTGTAGGAAAAGTTTGCTGTGGTTGGTGTGAACACCCCACCCCAGGCTGGATTAGTACACTGGGTCAACACACGTGACATAGGCAGTTTGAAGTTTCTTTTCACTCACAGGTTGAGGGTACAGTGAATTGACAAGACAATGATGGTCAAGCGTGCTCACGGTCGGGAACTAGAACACAATGAATGCATGTGCTTGGCTTGCTTTCAATCTGGGACCCCAGGCTATAGAATAGTGCCACCTATATTTCAACTAGGTCTTCCCCACTTGATTAACACAACATAGAGACTCCTTCACACACACACATACACACACACACACACACACACACACACACACCCAGAAGTTTGTCTCCTGCATGATTCTAGATTGTGTCAAGTTGACACTGGGCTAGTTGGTAAAACCATCAGGGAGATACCCATTTGCTGCCTCTTATGGTGTTATATTAGGTCTCTAAAAGGTTCTTTTCTGGGGGTCTTTTCTTCCTACATTTTATAGAGTATGTGGAGCTGATAACATGAAGAAATAACAAAAACAAGCAGCAGAGTAGCCAGCAATGGGTTGCAAACACGGTGGAATGACCAGCAGCTTGCTAGAAGGGGCAGAGCTGAATGGTCTTCGGGGCAGACTGCAATGGTGCTGGCTGCACTGACAGCCGGGAACAGAGAGCCATGGGACAAGTGACCTATGGCAGCAGTAGTGAAGGCAGAGAAGCTGCCTCCCCAAGGGTAGTGACTGTGACAGTGACCACAGTGACAAGAGGTGGCACAGAGGTTCAAAAGAGTAGCCAGAGTAGGAATGAAAGGGACCACACAGCAGGGCTAGAAGGGAGGGTAGACTAAACTGGACATTTCTGGTTTCTTTGGAGACTCAGGTTATAATGATGTTTTGCTAAAGCAGACACAGGTAAAAGAATGTTTTGCTGAAGCAGACACAGATGAAAGTATATTTTGCTGAAGCAGATGCAGTGAAAGGATGTTTTGCTGAAGCAGACACAGGTGAAAGGATGAGTGATGTTTAAAAAGAATATAAATATGACCCCACAGACAGTGTGAGCTCTGGCATTGGTTCACATTGCTCTGCCTCACTAGTCTTCACTGATGACACACATGTATTGGTTTGCCTTATATTGCATTGCTGAGCTCCACTTGTGATGACTTTATAGAGAAACTCACCAAAGAACTCCTAGAGAGGTTCCTGTGGCTTCTTGTCATTTTCATGGACTTAGATGACTGGCAAGCCTCGAGGTTTCTTCTGGATTGAACTGCCCTTGTTGATTCATGTGTAGTGTCTGCCAAGTGGACTGTCCTGCAGCTGCTGATTCATGTTTGGTGTTTGCTACTGGACTGGACTAAAAACAGTGAAAATTGGAATCCCCCCAAAGAACTATTTTTAAACAGGTCCACTTCCCCCTAACCTAATAACCCTTCCTTTCTACTACCTCTGGTAGGTGATGGACTAGAGGAGAGGTTGAACCCTTATTAAAGTAGGGTGTGAAAAATATATGCCTACAGTAGACAGATGGGAAGAGCCAGGATGTTATTTACTTTTGTTGTTGCTATGATCTGCACACTTGACAAGTAACAATTCAGGGGAGGAAAAGTTTCTTTGGAGAGCATACTTCATAGAGATCAGTGCAGTATAACAGGGGAAGAGTTGGGGAAGATGGCACCTTGTGGCCAGAGTGTGTGACTGGGATGCCTCAACTCACACCTCTGGGAAACAGGAGACAGAGAGAGATAGATGCTAGTGTTCAGTTCAAATTCCTTTTCTTATTCCATATGGTGCCACCCACATACATGGTGAATCTTTTCTCCCTCAGTTAACTCTCTGAACTGCCCTCACTGGTAAACGCAGAGGTATTCCTTGATTTCCTAGGTGATTAGTAGCCCAGTCAAGTAGGCAATGAGATCAATCATTTCAGGTAGATAAGAAGAACTGCAGGCCCTGGTCACTAGAAGAGTCTAGAGAGCTGTCAAATCCATAGGGCCAAGGGTCTCAGATATCCCAGACTTAGGAGCTGTAGCACTGGCTGCTGTCAAGAGTTGAGGAATCCTAATGCCAGGCTCTTCCAGAGGCCGAGGAATCCCAATTTTATAGGCCTACATAAGAGCTGGGCCGTTTGTAAAGCTAGGGTCTTGCTACCTCTTGAAGCCCCTTAAAGGCTCTAATGATGGTGCCACCTGCTGCCCATCCTGAGTGCCTGCTGATATCAACCACTGTGATGAAAGTCCAAGGAAATAAAGGTGCCAGAGGCCAGCTCATTGAGGGATTCCCTTTGACTCCTGACAACTATCAGGATAGAAGTTGCTGACCAGTAGGCTCCCATGTACTGTTTCCAAAAGCTAGATTCAGAGAAAGGAGCTGGACATAGATAATGGTAGGTCAGGGGGAGCATCAGTTCATCAGTGGGATAAGTTGTCCCTTACCAGCCCCAGACTTATCCCATGTGAGTCCTCTGCCTCTCTTGAGTCCTGAAGAAAAGTCTCCCTGTTGAGTTGAGAAACATTGCTTTTTAATAATGAGAAGAGACTCCTTGGGGCTTCTAAGATGAAGAGAAAGTACAGGGTTATATTACATTGTTACAGCTCTGCATGTTCTCTCTTGTGCTATTGCTTTTCCTCACACCCTGCCCCTCCTCTCCCTTTCAACTCTTATCACAGGCCTCATTCTTCAAAGGCTGGCTCATGTACCATCAGACTCTTCCGGTCTCCCCTATCTCTGGGTGCAGAAGAATTTTTTTTAATGCTTAAATGTAAGTGATTTGCATTTCATAAGGGTTCAATCTTCACTATAATGGTCATGTACTTTTTTTTTTTGACACAGGGTTTGACGTTGTCATGAACCAAGAAGGCTCTGCATAGATAAGGGCTATGTGTGACTCCTCACTGATAACTGTTTCATTTGTGAAGCACCCACCTGCTAGTGAAGGCCAAACGGAGAAGCTGACAGCAAAGAAGTCTTGATCTCCACTGTATTTTATAACTAGGGGGGCATGATGACAGAGGTTAGAGGTTAGCAGCAAGTGTGGAGGGCCTTGACAGCAAAACGGATCATAGTCAATAAACCTCATGAGCTGTTTTCCAGCCTTAAAGAGTCGACCCTGGGGCAGAGCCTGCCATATCCTAGGAGCTCAGGTAGTCTCTACAGATAATCTCAGAGATGAGAAATGGCAAAGCGAAATACACATCCCTGGTATGGGGCTATTGTCAAATTATTTTAAGATATTTATGGTGAGGGCTTGGTTTTTTGGCCGACACTCTCCTGACTATGCCAATTTATATGTAAGACAGAGGAAGAGAATTGGGGCTGAAGCAAATGGAAGGAACATTCCTTCATGCTCAGGAAGAAATTCTAGAGTCATTGCTACCATAGTTAGCAATTCCTACCTGTGACACAGGCTAACAGAGTTCCAGGCAGTGAGCCTAAGGTGTTTCATTGCTGCAGTCTCTGTTAAGAGGACAGTATTGAGGCCTCTGAGCCATGGTGGATGGTGTGACAGACCCAATGCTGATGGCTTATGTCTGAGGTGGCTCTGGGGTAAACAGGTGGGCATGGTTGATATCAGAGAGGCAGACTTGGGCTAGAGAGATGGCTCAGCTGTTAAAGGCTGGACTCACAACCAAAAACATAAGAGAGGCAGAACTCTGTCTCATAGCATCTCATGAGATAGTGGACAGGATCATGGAATAATCTAGTTAACTTTGGCTTGGGGTTGGGGGGCAGAGGGTTAGTTCTCTTGGAGATGAATTTAATGCACATTAGTATGATTTGCCAAGGGAGAGCTAGGCGTTCTTTAGTCAAGTATTTATTGGTTTCAGTGGTGGCAGGATCCAGTAGAAATCTCAAGCACCAAGTTACAGATCTTGTCCTCTATTTTTAGGGAAGGGTGACAGAAAAGGCAACAAGGGGATCCACTGAAAGTGCTCCTATTCCAAATATAGCCTATATTCTGTGTGAATATGGTTGGAACGTGGCATTGCCACTTGATAATGGCGTATCAGACCGATCACATCATATGTGTCCCTGTGCTTGAGGTGGTTACAGTACTGAGTCGTGCTTGGCTAGACCTTGGATGTGGTCATCAACTTTGCCTGAGTGAAGATGAAAGATGGACGTCATTCAAGAAAGTGATAAGGTACATGTGCTAATAACAATGAGAGCCAGTCCCGGAAGATTCCATGCATGCCTGCTTTGCCAGAAACTGTACTTTGATGTATCTCAGTGTCTAAGGAAGGTACTGTGAACTTCCTTCCACAGTAGAGGTGCCAGAAGTTAGGTTCCTGCCTAGAGTCACACAACTGGCAAGTTCAGACAGACCTAAAAGTACAGATTGACCTGATCTCAGCATCTCTGCTCTTTCTACCAAGTTGGCACTGTCAGGAAGTGTAGTTGTATGGACATGAACATTGAGTACCTCTGGGAACAGGGCAGTGTAAAATCCCAAGGGGAAACAGCCAGAGGCCTATGACCAACTATGCTTACAATATAGTCACAAACAAAACAATGACCTTTCTATATAGTTAAATATAGAAGAAGAAGAAGAAGAAGAAGAAGAAGAAGAAGAAGAAGAAGAAGAAGGAGAAGGAGAAGGAGA
>NW_022196904.1:155866887-155891821 GCF_008632895.1 Mastomys coucha | reverse complement strand
AGAAGAAGGAGGAGGAGGAGGAGGAGGAGGAGGAGAAGGAGAAGGAGAAGAAGAAGGAGAAGGAGAAGGAGAAGAAGAAAGAAGGGCTAGTTTCTGAAAACAGCAGTAGTTTTCAGAGTGGTGACTGAGATAGCTTCCTGATGCAGTGTGCTCTATGAAAAGGCCTTTGCTAAGCCAGTGCTCCGCAAATTTGTCTTGATTGTGATGGGAGGGCTTTCCAGGTCTGAACTTCCCTGAGAGGAAGAAAAACCTCCATTTATATTTAAACTCATTACAGTCACATGTCTGGCTTGAGGCCTGTACTTCATTTCTAATGTATCTATGCAAAGCAGTCTGATCCCTACCGTGGGCCTCATTCTCAGGCCTCTGCTCAGTATTGCCACTCCTATCTGCTTACAGTTGTTCAAAGATGCCATGCCGCTTCCCTACACAGGACTTCTGTGCCCTCTTCCCTGTGTAGCATTTCTGCCCTAGGCCCCCATCCTCTAATCTAACCCAACTTGCCTTTACCCAGTCCTCAGTCCTCGCTTGCAGCTGGAGAGCTTACTTTTCCAAGGATGTAATCTGGAACTTCTTGTCCTTGTCATTCCCTCTCCCAGATCCAAAAAAGTTTCCGCTGCTGAGCGAGAGCATGGAACTGGGACCTTTTGTTTCAAGGATGTTTTTCTAGACTTAGGACTTAGATGCTCATTTACACAGCCAGTAACTATCTCTCCTCTTAGTAGAAAGCAGGGCCATGTCTGATTTTGTTCTATGTTTGTTCCACATCCCTAATATATTCCTTAGTAAATAGTTTGTGCCTAAAAAAAAAAAAAAAAAAAAAAAAAAAAAAAAAAAAAAAAAAAAAAAAAAAAAAAAAAAAAAAAAAAACAAAAAAAAAAACAAAAAAAAAACCAGCTGAATGAATGAATGAATGAATGAATAAAGTCCTCCTGTCCTGATTCTCATAATCTATATTTGCCTCTTCATTCTCTTTGGCTTTACTTGCCAACATTTTCAACAATCCTTTACTAATGAGATTTGCAAAGTGTTCCACGGTTTCAAAGCACCTTCACACGAATAGCAACATTTTCAGTCTCTACCACAGCTCTCTAAGGAACATAGATAGCCATCGATCTTCTCCAAAACAAGTTTTTCAGCATAAAACCAGTCCCCTTTACTTAGATGGCCACAAGAGATTGTGACCTCATTTAAATTTCAGGCCTGAGTAGTTAATTGCTCTTTGAGAATTAATTATTCTATCATCATTGTCATTTAACACGTCTATTCAGACAAAGAGCAAACAGGCCATGGAAGATGCCTTAACCCTGTCCTTGCTCTCCCTTCCAAACATTGCTTTCTGAATCCAATGCCAGGCCCCTCACCTTAATTTTATAGCAATTTTATAGCAAGTGGCTCTCAGGCTTGAGCAGGTATAAGAACCACCAGAAGGTTTGTTACAGCACAAATTGCTGGGTCCATTGCTTGAGTGCTGGATTCAGGAAGTCTTGTTTGCAATATTGCCTTAATGAGGAACTCTATTTCTGTGACAAGACAACGTGAGCAAAAACAAACTTAGGAAGGAGAGAGTTTGTTTGGCTTACACTTCCATATTTTGGTCTATCACTGAGGGAAGTCAGGGCAGGAACTCCAACTGGGCAGGAACATAGAGACGAGAGCTGATGTAGAGGAATGCTGCTGGCTGGCTTGCTTGTGGCTTGCTCAGCCTGTCCTCTATTAGTACACAGAATCATTAGCCCAGGACTGGTACCATCCTCAGTGAGCTGGGCCCTCCCACAACAGTCATGAAAATGCCCCACTGCCTTGCCCACAGGCCAATCTGGTGAGGATAGTTTCTCAGTTGAGGCTCCCTCTTTCCAAATGATTCTAAGTTGGACAAGTTGACATAAAACACACATACACTATTGACAATAAATGCTATTTAAAAACTTTCTGTTGGACTATTTCTTGCATTTCTTATGGGTCAGAACACCTGAAATGGCAGTGACCTTTGCAGACAGTCATGTAATAATGACATGTGTAAATTCTTCCTGGAGTAACTTTTAACTATTAGTGGGGTTGGATGGAGACTGGTGGAATTCAAGAGCTTGAATCTACCTTACAGAAGTTGGAGTGCTCAGGTTCATCCAAAAGTTTATTTCTGGAAACAAAGATTTTATTAGAACATTTTGTGCAGTTCTCTGCAGTGTCAAGGAAAAGAGGGCATGCAATATATTTCTGTCATGCATATGAGTTTTTCAGTTACCAATGTTTCTTACTAATTATCCATTTTCCTACAATCATGAGATCACAACTTTTGGAATCATCAGCCAGGCATGATGGCACGTCTTTAAGCTCCCAAGAGGCAGAGGCAGGTGGAATTATTCCACATCAAGAGTTCCACGTCAGCCAGGGCCACATAGTGAGACCATATCTTTAAAAAATAAAGTCTCAGAAGGACAAATTATGTACATTTTTCTCTCATATGCAGAACCTAGACTTAAAACTCTGTGTGCACGTGTCATATTTCCATGTGTGTGTATCAGTAGCTATTGAAACTAGAAGAGGATAATGAGAAGGGGAGTGATGTGAAGGGAAGTGGAATACATGTAACAAGAAAGCAGAAGGAGGATTTACTGGAGAAAGAAAAGAAACCAGCTGGGGGAGGACAGTGGGGAGGGGAACAAGGAGAACAGAATATGATGTCACATATATGTGAAGATGGTCATGACTATGATGAAACCCACTACTCAGTATGCTAACCCAAAAATCTAACCTCAAAGCATTATGGGGAGGAGTTTTTAACTGAGAAAATTCGTATTACTCAACCAAGCATTTCCTGAAAACTGGGAAGAAGCTGCCATTGGGTTAACTTCAGAACATTGAAGTACAGATTGCTGAAAGTGTTCTGTGATGACTAACCCCAAGAGCCACTGTAGGAAAAGGGGGTGTCAGTTGGGAGCTGTGTCTATGGAAGCAGAGAATTGGTGTGCCACAAACTGCACCAACATTTTGAGAGTAGAAACAGGTTTGTAGAAAGAACCCATCATTTTCATATTTAAGGATCCCTATATTTATTCCTTTATAAAATGCAAAATGCCCTTTTATAGGGATAGTGAATGCAAAAAAAAATACATACATGTATATGTACATATATGTATGTACTGTGTATATATACATACATATATAGAGATAGATAATAGATACATTCATATGAGGAACTATCAATGGCCCAAAATAAGGAGAATAGAACTATGTCTAGTAATAATCACATAGACAGATCCCAAGGAAGCTTGATGGTCAAGAGGCTCTGACATTTAAAGTCTTGCTTTTAATGACCTTAGGTTCCTGCTAGGTGGTGGGGCACTGGAAAATGAAATTCTTACACAGAGCATTGACCCCCCCAACAAATGACACATATATGTCATCTTCTTGTAGAGGGATTTTAATCCAACAACATAGCTACTCTGGCTGAAATACAGACAGAGTACCCTCTTAGCACACACCTTTAATCCCAAACAATGAAGGTAAAGTTAGTTTGTAGAAGGAAACATCCATGTTTGAAAGTGATATCTAATTGAGAGACAAAGTGATGAATCAGAGAAAGATTTGACAGAATAGGATATACCCAAATCTCATAAGAAAAAAAGAGGAAAGAGAGAGCAGCATAGAGAAAGAAAAGGAGAGGGAGCAGTTTTCCTGGGACAGTTGTACAAAGACAGGTTGCTGAGAGAGAACAAGCTACTCAGGTGAAGACAGAATGAGGCAGAGAATGAAAAAGAGCCAGAAGATTAGAACAGATTGCCAAAGTTAGTATGAGACCAAACAGACCAATTCAATCAAAAGCTGAAAGAAGTCAGTTTGAATCAGTCAGCGTGGAGAAGAGTTTTTAGCCAAAACAGCTGAGTTGAACAGCCAGCCAGAGTTCAGAAGGAGCCTGTGTTCCACACCAACAGTGGAGAGCTGGTATTTATGCTGCTTGGGAACATTGTTATAGGAAAACTTTATTGAGAACAGATCTCTTGAAGCTATCAAAATGCATTTCAACAAAATAGCACTTTATGATAAGACAGGGGCCACTTGACATGCAACTTTATACCCTCCCCATCAAATAGAGGAGGAGCTAAGAGAATCACTGCTGTGGAAAATGGAATTTAAGTTTTGTTTCCAGACAAATGGTACAAGAAGATTACAGAACATCAAAAATATTGGACCAGAAAAGAAAGTACCTCCACCACATCAAAACACTAGAGGCAAAGAACAAAGATTATTAAAAGCATCAAGAGGAAAAGGTCAAGTAGCATATAAAGGCAGACCTATGAGAATTACACCCAACTACTTGAAAGAGACTCTAAATGCCAGAAAGACCTGGAAAAGCCTTGTAGATGCTAAGAGACTACAGATGCCAGCTCAGACTGCTATGCCCAGAAAAACTTTCAACTATCATGGATGAAGAAAATAAGATATTATATGACAAATTCAAATTTATATAATAGAAGCTTTCTCTGTCTGTTTTTGTCTATGTCTCTGTCTCTCTGTCTCTGTCTCTCTCTGTCACTGTCTCTGTCTCTCTCTCTCTCTCACACACACACACACACTCACACCACCACCATCAACAACAACAACAACACAAAAACAGAAATTAATGATCATTGGTCATTAATATCTCTCAAAAATCAATTGACTCAATTCCCCAATAAAAAGATACATGCTAACAGAATGATTGTGAAAACAGGACCCATCCTTCTGCTGCATAAAAGAAACATTACCTCAGACTAAAGTGCTAGAAAAAGATTTTCCAAGCAAATGGACCAAAGAAGCAAGCTGCTATAACTATTGTAATATCTAGCAAAATAGACTTCCAACCAAAATTAATTAGAAGATATGGGAAGCATACTTCAAACTCATC
Source organism: Mastomys coucha (assembly GCF_008632895.1). Taxonomy (NCBI): domain Eukaryota; kingdom Metazoa; phylum Chordata; class Mammalia; order Rodentia; family Muridae; genus Mastomys; species Mastomys coucha. The sequence goes on along the minus strand of NW_022196904.1, from coordinate 155,886,933 downwards.
AAAGGAAAAATACACCAAGATGAGGTCTCAATTTTGAATATCTATGCTCCAAATGCAAGAACACCCATATTTGTAAAAGAAACATTACTAAAGCTTAAATCATACATTTAGAATGAAAGACTTCAATAGCTCACTTTCACCAATGGACAAAAATTAAACAGAGAAATAATGAAACTAACAGATGTTATTAATCAAATGGACCTAACAGAAATCTACAGGAAATTTCACCCAAACACAAAAGAATATACCTTCTTCTCAGCATCTCATAGAACTTTCTCCAAAATACCACATAATCAGTCACAAAGCAAGTCTCAACAGATAAAAGAAAATTAAAATAATCCTCTGCATCTTATCAGACCAACAGATTAAAGCTGACTTTTCAACAACAACAACCACAACAGAAACAACAGAAAGCCTACAAACTGATGGAAATTGAACAACTCTTTACTGAATGACCACTGACCACTGGGTCAAGGCAAAAATAAAGAAATAAAGACTTTCTAGAACTCTATGATAATGAAGTCACAACACATCCAAATTTATGGGATATAATGGAAATGGTGGCAAGAGGAAAGTTCATAGCACTAAGTACCCAACATAAAGAAATTTGAGAGATATCTTACTAGCAGCTTAACACAACCAGAAAGCTTTAGAAGAAAAAGAAGCAAATACAACCAAGAGGAGTAAACAATAGAAAATAAACTGAGAGCTGAAATCAATAAAATATACTTTAAAAGAGAGAACAATACAAAGAATCAATGATAATATAATTGTTTCTTTGAGAAAAATCAACAAGATAGACAAGTTCTTATCCAGAGAAATACATAAATTAGCAAAATTGGAAATGAAAGGGAGATATAACAAGAGGCACCAATAAAATCCCAAGAATTATTAAGTCATACTTCAATAAACTATAGTCCACAAAACTGGAAAATCTAAAAGAAATGGACAATTTCCATGATAGATACCACTTACCAAGGTTAAATAAAAATCAGATAAACAAATTAAATAAACCTATAACCCCAAGGAAATAGAAGTAGTCATTAAAAGTCTCCCAACCAAAAACAGCCCAGGGCCAGATGGTTTTAGTACAGAATTCTACCAGACATTCAAAGAAAAGCTAATATCAATATTCCAGAAATTATTCCACAAAATAGAAACAGAAGAAACACTACCAAAATCATATTATGAGGCCAAAATCACCCTGATAGCCAAACCACACAAAGACTCAACAAAGAAAGATAATTACAGACCAATTTCCCTCATGAACATTGATGCAAAAATATTCAATAAAATACTCTCAAATAGAATCCAAGAACACATTAAAATATCATTCACCATGATCAAATATGCCTCATCCCAAAGATTCAGAGATGGTTTAACATATGAAAATCTGAAAATGTAATCCACAATATAAACAAACTGAAAGGAAAAAAAAAAACAAACAAACACAAGATGATCTCATTAGATGCCGAAAAAATCCTTTGACAAAATCCAATACTCCTTCAAGTCTTAAAGAGATCAGAGACACAAGGAACTCCTGAACCATAATAAAAGCAATTTACAGCAAGCCAAACATCAACATCAAATTCAATGGAGAGAAACTCAAAGCATCTCCACTAAAATTAGGAACAAGACAAGACTGTCCACTCTATCATATCTACTCAATATAGTACTTGAAGTTTTTAGCTAGAGCAATAAGACTACTAAAAGAGATCAGGGGTGAACAAAATGGAAAAGGAAGAACTCAAAGTATCACTATTTACATATGATATGATGATAAATAAGTGATTCCAAAAATTCTACCAGGGAACTCCTACAGAGATAAACACCTTCAGCAAAGTGGCTGGATACAAGATTAACTCAAAAACAAATGAGTTTCTTTCCTGTATACAAATGATAAACTTTCTGAGAAAGAAATCAGAGAAACAACACCCTTCACCATAACCACAAATAATATAAAATATCTTGGAGTAATTCTAACCAAGCAACTGAAAGACCTGTATAACACGAATTTTAAGTCTTTGAAGAAAAAAGTTGAAGAAGACTTCAGAAGATAGGAAGATCTCCCATGCTCATGGACTGGTACTATTCATATAGTAAAAATGGTCATTTTACCAAAAGCAATCTACAGATTTAATGTAATTCCCACCAAAATTTCAACACAATTCTTTACAGACTTTAAGAGAACAGTACTAAACTTAATTTAGCAAAAAAAAAAAAAAAAAAAACAAGGGTAGCTAAAATAATCCTGTACAGTAAAAGAACTTCCAGGGGTATCACCACCCCTGATTTCAAGCTCTACTACAGAGCTATAGTAATAAAAACCCCATGGTATTGGCATAAAAATAGACAGGTTAATAAATGGGACTGAACTGAAGACCCAGACATGTCCACAAATATGGACACCCGATTTTTGACAAAGGGGCCAAAAATATACAATGGATAAAAGATGGTATCTTAAACAAATGGTGCTGGTTTAACTGGATATAGGCATGACGAAGAATGCAAATAAATTCATATCTATCACCTTGCGCAAAACTCAAGTCCAAGTGGATCAATATTCAAACACCAGATACACTGAACCTAACAGAAGAGAAAGTATCCTTGAATGCGTTGGCACATAGACAATTTCCTGAACAGACCACCAATCATGCAGGCACTAAGATTGACAACTAATAAATAGGACTATATGAAACTGAAAGGTTTCTATAAGGCAAAAGACACCATCAATAGGACAAAATGACTTCCTGCGGAATGGGAAAAGAGCTGGGCAGTGGTAGAGCATGCCTTTAATCCCAACACTAAGGAGACAGAGGCAAAGTCAGAAGGATATCTGTGAGTTTGAGGTCAGCCTGATCTACAGGACAGCCAGAGCTATACAAAGAAACCCTGTCTTAAAAACAAAACAAAAGAAGAAGAGGAGAAGGAGGTGACAGAGGAGGAGGAAGAAATATTCACATTCATATATAAAGAACTCAGGAAACCAAACAACAAACTAAATAATCCAATTTAAAAATAGAATGCAGATCTAAACAGAATTCTCAACAAAGGAATCTCAAATGGCTGAGAGAAGCACTTAAAGAAATGTTCAACATTCTTAGCCATCATGGAAATGTAAATTAAAACAACCCTGAGACTCCACCTTCCATCTGTCAGAATGACTGAGATCAGAAACATAAATGACAACTCAAGTTGTCAAGGATGTAGAGCAAAGGGAACATTCCTTCAATGCTGGTGAGAGTGCAAACTTGTACAGCCACTTGGAAATCAATATGGCAGTTTCCCAGAAAACTGGGAATTGACCTATCTCAAGACCCAGCTATACTGCTCCTAAGTATATACACAAAGGTCCCTCCATCGTACCACACAGACACTTGCTCAACTCTGTTTATAACAGCTTTATTTGTAATAGGCAGAAACTGGTACCAACCTAGATGTCTTTCAACTGAAGAATGGATAAAGAAAATGTGATAGATACATTTACAGAATGGAGTATTACTCAGCTGTTATAACATCAAGAAATTTTCAGGCAAATGGATATAATTAGAAAAAAATCATCCTATGTGAGGTAACCCAGACCCAGAAAAACAAACATGGTATGTACAGACTCATAAGTGTATATTAGCTGTAAAGAATAATCATACTACAAGCCACAGACCCTGAGAGGCTAAGGAACGGGGGGGGGGGGGAAATAATAGGAGAAGCATGAATCTCCCTGAAGGGAAGGGGAAATAGAATAGATATCCTGGGTGGACTGGGGATGGGTGAGGACAGAAGCAGGAGAGATCAAGTTGGGGGAGAATGGGAGTGAGTACTGAGAGAGACAACCAGAATTGGGGTACATCTTGAGGATGAGCTAGAAATCTAGTGCAATGGAAACTCTCAGAAATCTACAAGGGTGACCCTAGATAAGACTCCTAGCAATGGCAGATAAGGATCCTGAAACATCCATCTCCTATAACCAGGCAAGACTTCCAAAGGAGGGGTTGGGACACCAACCCAACCACAAAACTCTCAACCTAAAATTTATTCTTCAAGATGTACTGGGGTAAAGATGGTGCAGCAATTGTGGGAGTGGCCAGCCAATGACTGGTCCAGCTTGGGACTCATGCCATGAGAGGGATCCTACCCTGACAGTGCCTGGATGGCCAGGAACCAGAGGGTAATAACTCAGAGACCTAGTTAGAGAACATTGTCACACAGCACTTGTCTACTTCGGTTGTGTCTGCATGACAAGCCTAAAAACCTGATCACAGACCTGAGGCATACGCTTCAAAAGAAGTCAGTCTCCTGAGGTAGTCAGTCGCTGACATCTCCTAGCTCAGATGTGTTCCAGATTGCTCTCTGCTAAAGTCTGTGGAGAGATCTGCGTGCTTTCTTTATTCAGGCATAAAGGTGCCATAAGAAATATTTCGTTATTTAGCTAAAACTGAGATTAAACATTATTTCCTGGCCTACACAGTTTTTCAATAACCCTAATTGATTTCCTAGCTGTAATTAGCTTGGAATCTTTACAAAGAAGCTGTCTTACCAGACAGGGTGTCTCAAGAGTTAGAGATAGCAGTTAGGCACTTATTATCAGAGCAGTCCCACACAGGCAGAATTGCTTTACTAACCAGAGAGAAGTTGTAGGGCTTCCATCACAAATTATCTATGTTACAGCCAAGGAATGCTAGTATATGACCTTCAGCTACTTGCCTCAGACAGACCCAGAGAACTTATCTTGGGGCTACCAAAATAGCCCAAGAAGAAGGACACCACTGTTCCTCCACTTTGCACCTGGCTGCTTGTTCTCACTGACCTTGATGTGGCCATCTCCTGCCTACGTGACTTCTGTCATTTGCCCTGTTCTCTGTATACTATATAAGCCTGATTTTCACTTTGTACAAATTGCACTCAGATACCACACTTATTTGTGTCATCTCTGTCACTCGCTGAATTCTTTGCCTACCAGGTCAGAACTCTTATCACCCCATGGAACAAGGGGTCCCCAAAGCAACCCAGTTCGAGGCAGAACATGATTCCTAATGATATTCTGCTATACTCGTAGACTGGTGCCTAGCCCAACTGTCATCTAAGATGCTTCACCCAGTAACTCTTGGAATCAGAGGCAGAGACCCATAGCCAAACATTAGGTGGAGCTCAGGGAGTCCTGTGAAAGAGGGGGAGGAAGAAGCCAGAGGGGTCACAGATACCACAAGAAAATCCACAGAATCAATTAACCTAGGCTCGTAGGTGCTTAGAGACTGAACTGACCAGGAGTCTGAAGGGGCCTGACATGGGCCCTCTGCTTATATGTTATTGTTGTGTCTTCTTATTGGACTCCTAACCATGGAAATGGGGCTGTCCCTGCTTGCTGGCTTTGGGGACCCTTTTCTTCATACTGGGTCGCCTGGTCCAGCATACAGGGGAAGATGCCTAGATTTACTGAAACTTGATATGCCATGTTGATTTCCATGGGAGGTCTGTTCTTTTCTGAAGGGAAACAGAATTTGGGGGGGGGGACTTGGATAGAAGGAATGAGGGGGGGGAAATGCAATCAGAATGTAATATATAAGAAAATAATTAATAAAGAAAGAAATATCAGAAGGAAAGGGGGCATTTAAAAAGTAACCAAGTAAGCACATACAAATCACAGGAATGATTTGATGCAAAGGATAAGGTGTCATTAGCAAAGAGTCCTTCATCATGTGTCCTTTCACATGCTTGCTTTAGCAGAACATCCTCTCTCCTATGTCTGCTTCCGCAAAACATTCCTTCACAAGTCTTCCACCTGTGTCCACTTCAGGAAAACACTCCTTTGCATATTTGCCTTAGCAAAACATCATCCAACACAATTGACTTTCCAAAGAACCCTTGACTTTCCACTTCACACATATGTGTGGGGAAGCCTAGGTCCAGCCTATGTATGTTCTTTGGTTGGTGGTTCAGACTCTGAGAGCCCCAGGGGTCCATCCAGGTTAGTTGACTCTGTTGGTTCCTGTGGAGTTTCTATCCCCTTCGGGGCCCACATCCTTTTTTGTATTCTTCTATAAGAGTCCTCAAGCTCCATCCATTGTTTGGATGTGGATGTCTGTATCTGTCTGTGTCAGTTTCTGGGTGGAGCCTCTCAAAGGACAACACGCTCCTGTCTGCAAGCATATCAGAGTGTCAATAATGTCAGGGATTGGTGTTTGCCCATGGAGTAGGTCTCAAGCTGGGCCAGTTATTGCTTGGCCATTCCCTCAGTCTCTGCTCCATCCCCCGTGTCTGCATTTTTTTGAAGATAGGAAAAACTGGGGGTTGAAATTTTTGTGGGTGGGTTGGCGTCTCTATCGCTCCATTGGGGTTCTTGTCTGGCTACAGGAGGTGGCCTCTTTGGGTTCCACAGCTAAGATCACCCCTATTGATTCTTTGGAAGAATACATTTTTTTATCTTAAAAAGTAGACCTATAATTAATTTATGATAACAAAATAAATTACAATGTAAAGTATAATTGTTTCAAATTAAATAAAAACCAGTAACATTTAAAACCCAAAGGGAACAGCATGACAAGTTAATACAGCTGAAAGGAACAGGGAGCAACCTAAAGAAAAACAGGAGGAAGCCATAACATCAGAGCACAAATCAATGGAAATAAGAAGAAAAATGTTGGAGTCCAGGAAAGCCGTTAGAAAGAAAGAGAGAAAGAAAGGAAGGAAGGAAGGAAGGAAGGAAGGAAGGAAGGAAGGAAGAAAGGAAGAAAGAAAGAAAGAAAGAAAGAAAGAAAGAAAGAAAGAAAGAAAGAAAGAAAGGAAGAAAGAAAGAAAGAAAGATGGCTTCTCTGATCACCCATAAACTCTGTGCTTATGAGAGATAAAGTCACAGATAAAATGAAAAGAAGTGAAGTGAAGACAAAATGAAAGAAAATAAGAATATGGATGAGGGAGGAGCCAAGCAGGCACGGTGCTGCTTGCAGTTCATCCTCCCTTGTGGAACGCAGAACACAGCAGGGAGAAGCACGTGCTGGCACCCACGTTTCTATGTTGTGTGGTCCAAGGGGTGGAAAAGACTCACTTCCGTATGCTTAGAGACCTTGGGGGTTGATTTACAGCAGTTCAGTCACCACTCAGGGTTCAGTGGCTGTCTTTCAGCCTCAAATCCCAAGTTCCTTTTTACACAGGTGGGTAGAGATAGATGGGAGAGAAGTCAGGATTACTTGAGAAAATCTGATCAAGGGTGAGTTTTGGTTTTCATTAAATGCAATAAAGGGAGTGAAACCAACCAAATATTTAACATTTTATAAAAATGGACACATTTGGGGCAAAAATTTAAAAATTAAAAAGGAGAGATGTAGAACACAGTAAATATAAGACAGGCACTAAACTAAGACAAGGCAGTTATTAAAATAATAAAAGAATAATGTAAAATTTATACTAACAAATGTGCACTTAGTTTCACAGGGAAATAGAGTTTTACTTAAGTGAGCTAAGATGAAACAAACTATCTGAACCTACAATGACTAAAGAAGCTGAACTTATACTTACATTAAAAATCTACTCCTTTCTCCTTCCTCTGCTCCAAAAAAATAAGGAGAAGGAAGAGGAAGGTGGGAAGGAGAGGAAGAGGACTATGACAAGGCCCAAATGGCTTCACTGATGACTTCGGCCTAATACAGGGTGGGTCCATCTGGTCTTACACAAATGTAAGTAAACAATGTTGTCTTTTCTCAACACTGCTGCACATGTGTTGGTTGGAAGAGAAGCTTTCAGATTGTCCCTGACTTGTCACACTTGCTTTGTCACTCTCACATTCTCTTCATACAACTGTATTGTGAAGGGAGTTGGTTCCCTAATTTCTTTCTCAGTCTCTTTATCATTTGTATAAAGGAAGGCTACTGATTTATTTGAGTTAATTTTATATCTGGCCCCTTTGCTGAAGTTGTTTATCAGCTGGTGAAGTTCTCTGGTAGAATTTTTGGGTTTCTTATGTATATTATCATGTCATCTGCAAATAGTGATACCTTTGTTTCTTCTTTACCAATTTGTATCCTCTTGATCTCTTTTTGTTGTCTTATTGTTCTAGCTAACACTTTGAGTGCTATATTGAATAGATATGGGAAGAGTGGGCATCCTTGTCTTGTCCCCAATTTCAGTAGGATTGCTTCAAGTATGTCTCCATTTAATTTGATATTGGCTGTTGGTTTGCATAATAAATTGCTTTCATTATGTTTAGGTATGGTCCTTGAATTCCTGATACTTTTAACATGAAGGGGTGTTGTATTTTGTCAAATGCTTTTTCTGCATATAAGGAGATGATCATGTGATTTTTTTTCTTTGTGTTTGTTTATATAGTGAATTACATTAATGGATTTTCATATATTAAACCAACCTTGCATCCCTGGGATGAAGCCTACTTGATCTTGGTGAATGATGGTTTTGATGTGTTCTTGGATTAGGTTTGCAAGAATTTTATTGAGTATTTTTGCATCAATATTCATAAGTGAGATTGGTCTGAAGTTCTCTTTTTTGGTTTGGTCCTTGCATGGTTTAGGTATCAGAGTAATTGTGGCTTCATAGGATAAGTTAAGTAGTATGTCCCTTCTGTTTCTATTTTATGGAATAGTTTGAGGAAAATTGGTATCAGGTCTTCTTTGAAGGTCTGGTAGAATTCTACACTAAATCCATCTGGCCCTGGGCTTTTTTTGGTTGGGAGGTTTTTAATGACTTCTTCTATTTCCTTGTGTGATGCGGGCCTGTTTAGATAGTTTACCTGCTCTTGATTTAACTTTGGTATGTGGCATCCATTTCATCTAGATTTTTCCAGTTTTGTTGAGTATAGGCTTTTATAGTAGGATCTAATGATTTTTTTAATTTCCTCTGTTTCTGTTATTATGTCTCCCTTTTCATTTTTGATTTTGTTAATTTGGATACTACCTCTTGGCCCTTTAGTTAGTTTGGCTAGGGGTTTATCTATCTTGTTGATTCTCTCAAAGAATCAGCTTTTGGCTTTGCTAATTCTTTGTATTGTTTTCTTTGTTTCTATGTTGTTGATTTCGGCCCTGAGTTTGACTATTTCCTGCCATCTACTCCTCTTGAGTGAGTAAGATGCTTCAGTTTCTTTACCAGGGCACTTAGTGCAATGAACTTTCCTCTTAGCTCTGCTTTCAATTGTGTCCCATAAGTTTGGGTATGATGTGTCAACATTTTCATTAAATTCCAAGAATTCTTTAGTTTCTTTCTTTATTTCTTCCCTGACCAAGTTATCATTGAGTAAAGAGTTGATTTCCACATGTATTTGAACTTTCTGTTGTTTTTGCTGTTATTGAAGACCAGCCTTAGGCCATGATGATCTGATAGGATGCATGGTATTATTTCAATCTTCTTGTATCAGTTGAGGGTTGTTTTGTGACCAATTATATAGTCAATTTTGGAGAAGGTACCATGAGTGCTGAGAAGAAGGTATAGTCTTTTTTTTTTTTAAGGTGAAATGTTCTGTAGATAACTGTTAAATCCATTTGCTTCATAGCCTCTCTTAGTTTCACTGTGTCTCTCTTTAGTTTCTGTTTCAATGACCTGTCCATTGATGAGAGTGGGGTGTTGAAATTTCCCACTATTATTGTGTGGGGTTCAATGTGTGTTTTGAGCTTTAGTAAAGTTTCTTTTATGAATTTAGGTGCTCTTGCATTTGGGGGATGTTCAGAATTGAGACTTTCTCTTGGTGGATTTTCCCCTTGATGAATATGAAGTGTCCTTCTTCATCATGCTTGATAACTTTGGGTTGAAAGTCTATTTAATTGGATATTAGGATTGTTGCAGTAAATTTTAACACAATTTACCCAATCAATGAATTCACAACTCAATTTTCATATAAGCTACTCGCCTAGATTGGACAGATCTACCACTACACTACTCTATTCCCATCTATTAGATCCCATATGACTTGTGATTTCTCCAAGCCACGTACTTCAGCTCCATCTTCCTTCCTCCTCCCCAGTCTCCTCCCTATCTCTTCTCTCCCCTTCGCCCTCAAACTTTTCAGCTCCACCTTCCCTCCTGCTGCCCAATCATTGGCCTTAGCCTTTATTTGAAAAGTTAAGGTAGGGAGAAGGTTCACAGGGCACCTGTATATGTGATTCACTCCTCATCTGCAGTGCTTTCCATGAGAGGAGAATTAGCATCAAAATACAAGACCAGGGCTATCCACAACATAGGATAGAAACTTCTGCTTGTTTCCTGGGACCATTTGCTTTTGGCCAGTCTATCAGTAGAGTATCATTTGCTTGGAAGACCGTTTTCCAACCTTTCACTCTGAGATAATGTCTGTCTTTGTTATTGAGGTGTGTTTCTTGTATGCAGTTAAATGCTGGATCTTATTTTCGTATCCAGTCTGGTAGCTTATGCCTTTTTATAGGTGAGTTGAGTCCATTAATATTGAGAGATATTAAAGATATTACTGTTGGTTCCTGATATGTTTGTTTTTGTAGGTGGTTTTATGTGTTTGTGGCTCTCTGCTTTTGGCTTTGTTGTGAAATGCTTGATATCTTGTCCTTTCTTTGCTGTAGGTGCCTTCTTTGTATTGGAGTTTTCCTTCCAGGATCTTCTGTAGTGCTGGGTTGGTAGATAGATACTGTTTGAATTTGGTTTTGTCCTGGAATATTTTGCTTTTTCCATCTATGTTGACTGAGAATTTTGCTGGGCATAAGTAGCCTGGGCTGGCATGTTTGTTCTCTTACAGTCTGCACGACCTCTAACCAGGTTCTGGCTTTCATAGTCTCTGTTGAGAAAGCTGGTGTAATTCTGATAGGTCTACCTTTGTATTTAATTTGGCTTTTTTTCCATGAAGCTTTTAATATTCTTTCTTTGTTCTATGCATTTAGTGTTTTGATAATTATGTAACAAGAAGATTTTCTTTTCTGGTCCCATTTATTTGGTGTCCTATAGGCTTCTTGTACTTTTATAGCCATCTCTTTCTTTAGGTTGGGGAAGTTTTCTTCTGTGATTTTGTTGAAGAAATTTTCAGGTCCTTTGAGCTGGGAATCTTCATTCTCCTCTATTCTGATTATTCTTAGATTTGGCTTTTCATTGTATGCTGAATTTCCTGGATGCCTTGGGTTAGGAGAATTTTATGTTTTGAATATTCTTTGACAGTTGTGTCAATCTCTTCTACTGTATCTTTTATGCTTGAGATTCATACAACTTTATAAAGGAGAATAATAGGCCAAAAAATTAATGGAAGAATGGCCAATATAAAATCTGTTTTTATAGGGGCATCATTGTTATAGTCAATATTGGTCTCTAAAAATCAGAACCACTCTACTGATAGACTGGCCAAAAACCAGACCACTCACAGCATCAAACTCTGGGGAACATATAGCATTGAGGAAAAAATAACTGCAACTCTCATTCATTGCCTGTGCACATGCAAAATGATGCAGAAACTGATCTCTCTCTCTCTCTCTCTCTCTCTCTCTCTCTCTCTCTCTCTCTCTCTCTTTCTCTCTCTCTCTCTCTCTCCAAAATTAAACACATGATCTAACACATGGATGCATTTGTACTTGCTCAAAAAGCTGTGAACTCATATTGACACAAAAACTTGCACAAGCAACTCCATTCAAAATTGCCAAAATTCAGAAGCACTAAGAAGCTCTTGATCAAGCACGTGGACTAAATTTGCCTAGTGGAGTACAGGAAGAAATGAGCCATTGAGCCATAAGATGGCATGGAGGAAATGTAAACAAACCTTATTAAGTGAAAGAAAGCAGCCAGAAAGTTTATGCTGCATGATTGCCAAGGGACACTTTGTAAAGTAAAATCCAGTGGGGTTGGGGGTGATAGGACTAGATAAACTGGAAAAGATATTTAGGGGAATGGGAGTTATTCTGTAGAATTCTATAATGGTGAGAACATGTATTATAGAGTTTTTAAACTCACAGAATGAACAATACTGAGCTTTACCTGATGGTGATAATGATCAGGACTGATGTGTGTTCTGGAGGAAGGAAAATAAATTGGACAAAATGTCAGGACTGCCACCTAGGCAAAACTCCCAGGAGTCTAGCTATACAGCTCACATCAATGGTTCTTTTTTTCTCTCTCTTTTCCTTTCCAGGTTATAAAATAAGTTTCAGCATCTGGACTCTCCATAGCACTAAGAAATAGGTCAAATGACTACTAGCATCTGACCTATTCTGGAGGCTGCACATATCATATTGGGGGGGGGGGGTTGCTATTCTATCCCACTTACCAAATAGCTCGAAGACTAAGAGTCTTGGTAAGTGTCCAGTCTGCTATTCACTGTGCTGTGCTACAGGGTCATGTGACCCAGCACATCTATTGATACCACAGAATCTGTGGCAGTTATAGAGGCTGCGTGGAACCTGAGAGAGTCCCCTTTGCATGAGCCATAGTGAATGTCTTTAGGATTTTGAAATAAATCTATACTATCTGTTGTGGTTATTATTATTTGGGGTTTGCTATACCCTCTTGTTGCCTTTATGTATCTATTAAATGTTTATACCCCATTTAACCAATATAGTTCCTAAATAAAAGATACAAAAACCTTCAGAGCTGGGCAGATATCAACCCTCAATGTTATTTTGTCTATTTTCCTGTCAATAACCCTGAGGTATCACTTGCCATGTTCTGCCTGGGCCAAACCTTCTCCTACAGGCTGGCCCTTTGCAATCACAGTTCAATAACCCTATGGCAACTTCTTCCTTCTTACTCTCCCACCCCTTTATGGTGCCTGCTTTAGAACCCCAAGCCCAAGAACCTTTGTTCTGCCCTTCTCTTCTGTCCAGCCCAGGGTGTAGGCATCTTTACTAACCAATCAGGGATAGCTTGGGGGCAAGGTTTACATAGCATCATTTGGTGTATGTGAGGATCTCCTTATTGGGGCAACCAGATCTTGGGGAGAAGTATTTAGCATCTGAATACACAGCAGCACTGGACCAACCCCCTACACTGTCTTTTGTAGGCATCTGTTTTCCTTTTGATAAATGTTTTTTGGCTTCCAATTAAACTCTAGAACAGACAAAACACTTAACTATAGATTACACATTAACATAGGCCAAGTTGCCTACTATTAACAGGGTGTTCTTTGTCCCATATGCCTTAAAAATAAGAATGCATGGTGTCTTAGTTACTTTTTATCTTAAACACTGTGATAAAATACTGTGACCAAGGCAACTTAGGAAGAATCCAGCTAAACTTATCCAAAGGCTCAGAGTCTGTGGCATGGGTGGTAGAGGCAGCAGGTGTGATGGCTCACCTATCCTTTCTCATACTGCCTTGAGAGCATAAGGACTAGTGGCACTGGCACAGAAATGCAGCTGTTGTCTCTACCACCATTGCAATAGGTAAGAATCTGTCAGTTGTATGCAACAGGATTATTGTGTTTATACCAGAGCACAAACCCAAGGAAAAAGATAAGCAGTTAACTTGAGAGTCAAATCATGGGCTTTTTGTAGTTCTTGACCATCAGGTTGGTTGCTTAGCAGTAGGGTTTGTGCTATGATCTAGTCATAATTTAGAGGCATAGTTATAAAGCAGTAGGAAGGGCTATCCCAGCTGAGTGAATGCTGTAATCAAACACATGGAGATGAGAGTCAGATGTGTTCTGTGTGGAGTGGTGAACAGCTGAGTTTAACTACAACAGAGGGTTTGAGCTGGCAAGTACCACTACTATGGCTATAAAATTAATTTGGAACTAAATTACCACATTCAAATGCTTATTTTCTAAAAGTTCCATGCTGGTTATTGTGACATATTCCTGTAACCATAGCTCTTTGGAGATGGCAGCAGGGAGATCCAGAGTCCAAAGATGGTTTTGTTGCATAATAAGTCTGAGGCCAACCTGGGCTTCAAGAGGTCTTGGTCTCAACAACAAAACAAGAGTCAGTGAGATAGCTCAGTCCATGACGGCACTTCCCTCCAGGGCTCATGATCTGAGTTAGATCCCAGGAATCCATTTGTTTATCTACTTGAGTTTCTAAGCGGGGTAATTATATGTCATGAAAGAATGAAATATGGTGTAAGAAGAGAAAATCGTGGGGTTCCTTGTCTCAGCACTAACTGCTCCTTACTAGCTAGTTCTTTTTCTGTATCCTCATCTGTCATTGAAAAAATGGTAGTCATCATCTTAACTTAGTAAGCTATTGCAAAGGTTCTAGATAATGTCTTTGAAATGCTTGGTGCGGTGCCTAGCACATCCGAGATCAATAAATTGTGATGTTTTTTACGGAGCATTCATTTGTCTAGAGGAAACAAGAATATAGATCTCCTCTGTTCTGAGGTCATTAAAGTTGTATGGGATAAAAATAATAAGGACCTAGGCTAAGCTACTGATTTATTGGCAAAAATATACTAAGCACATGTAAACCTTAGAGACCAGTCTGGCATAATGATATTAAGATTTATTGAGTACCTGACACGTGCCAAATGTTGTTATAATCCTTTCAAATATTGATTTAATCTTCTAAAAATGTCTCAGAAAACATTGCCATCTCAAGATTAGAAAAAAAGAAAGAGAAAGGAAGGAAGAAAGGAAGAAAGAAAGAAAGAAAGAAAGAAAGAAAGAAAGGAAAAAAAGGAAGGAAGGAAGGAAGGAAGACAATGAAGTCCAATAAGATAAAATAACTTGAAGTTGAGTAACTAAGAAAATATCAGTGAGGTCTCCAGCAGAAGCAGCAAGACCTGGTGCCCTAGGGCTACCGTGCCATGCTTCACTCCCTCCCCAGGGGAAGAAGCTAAGAGGCAAAGGGTGATGATACTGTGGCTTTGACAATGTGATGTCCAGTCCTGCTGAGCTGAGGTGGAAGAGAAGTAGGGGTGGGGTGGGTATTGCAGGGTAAGGGGATGGAGAGCTTCTGAGGAAGCTTGGGACTGCAGTTTACCTCTGTATCGGTCTTGAGTTCCCTAGAGGAAGGGTTTAGGTTGCTACCAAAGACAGTTGAGCTGTTCTCCAGCACCACACTCTTGACTGTTGAAAGCCTGGTGATCCTGAGCGCATACTGGCAGGTGTGACTGACCAGGAGTAGATGTGACAACTTGAGGACTTGGTATCCAGGCAGTATGGCTATGCCAGGACATTCTGTTTTCTCAAGGGTCTGCTGGCACCAACAGCTTTATTCCCAAGAGTGAGAGAGAAGACAAAGCTCCCAGGCTTTCCCTTTAACCTCTTAACTCCCGTATTTTCTGCATTTGCTACAGTTGACTCACGGTTCACACGGTTAGGATTAGATGAACTTCAGTTGCTGTTGTAGCTCCATAACTCACTAGCTCAGTCATCAAGAATAATTTCATTAGAACTTACTTAATCTTCAATATGTGTTCTAAGTCATAAAATGGGAATAACAGTGCCTTATATTAAGATTATGGAGAAAGACCCATGGAAACCTCTAGATTGTAAATATCAATTACCTGCCCTCAGCTGTTTATTTCCTGGGCTGCTTTAAAGCCATTGTCACAAATTCTTTGGTGCTTTTCCATAGAGATACTGTCCCCTCTTCTCCCCTGGAATCTGGGCAGGCTCTTGGATTCTTCAACCAATGAAAGAGGAAGAGCATCCATACGACTTCTGTGAATTGGTCATCAAAGACAAGGAAGTTATTGTCTGCTTGCTGAAATGTTTGCTCTGGGAGCCATGTGCTGCCTCTGGAAGTGTGATTACCTTAAAGCTGGGCAGTTGCAGCAGAGTTCACCTGTGGCCACTCCCACTAGGCAGAAACTGGACCTTTAAGAACACCACAGTTGCCCAGTTGATTGCCACCAAATGATATTCATTAACACTACACAAAACCAAAGGATTGCCTAGACAAGCCCCATTGCAGCACCCCACCCACACAATCGTAAGTGGAATGAAATGGCTGCTTCAAGCCATTGTACCATCACTCTAATAAAACACCCATCTTTATAAGACCAGCTGTGTCTGTTCACAAACAGCATCAACATAATAAACATCATCTATCACAACTGAGCTTGTTCACCATGGACATCCCTCATAGAAGGAAAGGGTGGGAGAGGTCATTGGACCCTCACCTGAGTAGCCACTCCTCCTAGTTACATGCAGGTCTGCCTTAGGGTCTTATGGAGGATCTTGAGTATACATTCTCGAGAATACTTAGGAAAGGGTATTTGTTCTACCTGTATAGAGTGGGGAGCCCGTGTGTTAGAAGACTTTCCAAAGTGTCTTCTTTGAGATCACCACATCCCTCCTCTATGCTCTGTAAGTAAGCTCAATAAAATCAGTGGCTTCCCAGGGTGAGCTATGATGAGATCATACTTTGATTTAGGGTTGGGGTCTTAACAGAGGGGGGTAGACAATGTTCATATCTCCCCGGGGCAAGGAATTTTAGCAGCAGGAATTAATGTACTACCTAGTAATAACTAGTTTGCTAAAACATCTCTTCTTATCCCAGTTCTCTCCCACCTCTTGTTTGTCTATATCTTAATCCTAAACAGCCTATCAAGAGTATATTCAGATTTTAATCTCTTCTCCTTCTCCTTCTCATTCTCTTCCTCCTTCTCCTTCTCCTCCTTTTCCTCCTCCTCCTTCTTCATTGTCATCATCTTCTTCTTCCCTACTCTGTGTAAGTGTGTGTGTGTGTGTGTTGCATTGTGAAGGCCAAAGATCATAAGATTAATTAATTCAGCAGGCTAGCTGGCTAATGAGCTTCCAAGGATCAACCTATCTCAACCACTCCCCCTTGGCCCTCCTAGTGCTAGGGTTAAGGACACAAGCTGCCACACCTGACCTTTTGCATGGGTGCTAGGGATCCAAATTTAGATTCTCTTAGTTGTGTGGCAGGTGTTTGCCAACGGAACCATCTCCCCAATCTCTTCACACCCCACCTTCATGTGGAATAAGTACTTGGGAAAAGTTAGTTCATCTCCTGTGCCTCTTTCCTTCAGTAAGACTTTTCCGAGGGTCTTCATTCCATCAGAAGCTATTTTGGAGCATGATCACGTTCTTCTAGGTTAGGTTCAGCTAACTTACGTTAAAAAGCAGAGAGTTCATCATTTAGGTTGTATAAGAACCTTAGATGCATGAGAGCAGCCATAGATGAAAAAAAATGTAGGTGTGTTTTTTTCTAATAATTAATCCAACCAAATGAGTTTTGTATTCACTTACAAAAATAGTAAGTTAGATTTGGCCCAGAGGCTAGAGGTCACCTATCTCTGCTCTATATTCTGAACCCCTGGATGGCAGCTGGTTATCTCCATACACGTGATGCATCCTCGTACTACTGAGAAACCACTGAAAAAGGTCAAACCCACCAACTCAAAGAGGACCCAAGCTTTACATTAGTACCCAACAGATGAGTGGGCACAGAAGTTCAGTGATGAAGTAGCAAAGACATGTAGGTAGCCCTGAAGCACAAACAGGATGCTACTGAGGTTAACAGAGTTGGAAATTCAGATGGTGCTCCATGAAATGTGAATGAAAGGCAGGATTGGTAATGACTCCTTTTCTAACTCCCCCCTCCCTCGTTTGGCTCCCCTGGGACTCATGGGGACAAATGAGTGAAGGTTAAAAATGAACGGTATGGTTCATTGTTGCCTTTCGGGTATTTTAAGGCTATCATCTTTCCTTTTCAGGAAAAAAGAAAAATAGCTCCTTGAAGTGGATGCCTTCAGAACGCAATGTAAAACCACTTTCTACCCCAGCAACATAGCTGGCACTCACAGGAGAGAACCAGAATAGCATGTAATGTTCTAACAGAGCTCTTCCAGCAGGGAGACTAAATACACACAAACTATTCTAAATTTGTATCTGCTGAGAGCATGAACAGTGACACAGTTCCATTCTGTTCCAAGGTTCATAGAACAAATTCTCTGCAAAGTGGGGGTTGGGGGGGTTAGCGGTATGCTTCATCACGCTGACTTCTCGAACTGCAACCACACTTCTTTAAGATTAAAACAAACACCCTAGCTTCACTTTTTCCTCCTTCATTTAGAAACCCGAAAGAAACTTAGATCACTAATACTGATAGGAAACTTAGGAGCAGTGCAGGATTTCCTGGTTATGGCAGCTTTGTGTCTTTACGTCGCTGTTCACTTTGAGGAAGGGATTTGTTGGGTTAGACACAGAAGTAAGAGGGAGCTATCATCACAGAAGCTTCAAAGGCACCCATGCTTACAGTGGACGAAATGCCACTGGTTTAATTTCTGCCCTCACCTGCTTCCCAGCTTGTTTGATCTCTCCTGCTGAGTGGCTTTGCTCCCACTCGATGTCCCCTTCCTTAGCAACCTTTGGTTTCTACTTCTTATGGTTTGAAGAGGAAATGTTCCCCCACAAGCTCAGATGCTAAATGCTTGATCTCCAGGTTGTGAGAACATTTTGAGGGGGTTCTAGAATGCCTAACTGCAAAAAGGTCTCGTATGTTGGGGTTGGGGGTGTTTTTGCAGGTTATACCTGATCCTATCCCCTCCCCTTTCCATGCTTTCTGGACACCATAATGGAACAGCTTCCTCTTCCATTTGATTTTACCACCTTGATGTTCTGCCTTGGACACGGAGCCAAGGCCTATGGATTGGAATCCTTGAACCTGTGAGTTAAATTCATCTTTGCTCCGTTGACTGGTTGTGTTTAACTATTTAGTTAACAGTGATGGATACACCTCTACTGCGAACTGCTGGGCCTCACTTTGGTCTAACATTCTAACTTCAAATGAGAAAGAACATGATCAGGAGAGTCAATCTTATTAAGAACAGAGCATCCTATTGGGAAAACCCACACCCTGTGTATGACCTACAAGTGACATCTAAGCTACTCATCTGGGGGTTATCAGCTAAGGTGAAATGGGACAGTGTAGGTCAGAGAACAGTGCATAATGTGTATACAGCTCACAGACTCCTTATGGATTTATCTCCAGGATGCAGCTAAATACACAAGCTCCAGTGCTAACCCATGGATACCAAAAGACAAGAGCCTTGTCGTCTTGTACCCATTTTCAGCCTGTGCCCGTCCCTGTCTTAGTTGAATACATTCTTTCATGTGACTCTATTTTGAACCATTTGGATTTGAAGCTCGCTCTCTGGATTCTTGCTCTTCAGCACTGTGATGGTTGTTTTTCATGCAACTTGCCGAAAGTTAGAATCATCTGAATTGGGAGCCTTGAGAAGAGGCTCAGGGAGGAATGGACCCCTCACCTTAACTGCTCTAGGAAGGCACACCCTGAGGGTGGGCGGCACCTTCTGGTGGCAGCTCAGATAGACCAAAGGGGCCACGGCAGAGGAACAACATTTGCCTTTTGCTCTCTTGCCTTCCCTCACCACTGACTTGCCCTGATGCTGCAGCTGCTTATACTTCCTCTGATATGAAGCCAGCATTTCCTGGCTTCCAGGTCCACAGGCCCTGCAGGAATCCTCTAGGGTCTCAGTACCAGACTGGGACTGCTAAGGCACCCTGCCTTGAGTACCAAGCAACTACCAGGTTCTCAGCGACTTCTTGAGATGAGTCAATGGATACTATTTTAATATAAGCTAACTTAATCAATTACATACACACACACACACACACACACACACACACACACACATGCACTCATCCTAATGGCTCTGTTTCTCATGAGAACTCTAATACAAAGTGTCCTGTACAGGCTTGGACTCGGGCTCGCTCTGCTACCTCACTCCATTTCACACCACTTCTGAAGTTATCCTGACCCAGTGGACCTAATAAAGGAGAAGCATATAGTCTGAGCTGCTATAACAAAATGATCCCCAAAGTAGACAAGCATGCATAAACATGATTCTCTCCAGTAACAGCCAGAGGCTACCACTACTGTACTGGCTGGTTTTGTGTGTCAACTTGACACAAGCTGGAGTTATCATAGAGAAACCCTTTCCTCTCCAACTTGCTTCTTGGTCATGATGTTTGTGCAGGAATAGAAACCCTGACTAATACAACCACCTAATACTATTAAGAGGTGGCTTCTCTCTCTAGAACCAAAGGAGCTGTTCCTATGTTATGAAATATCTGTGTCAGCTACTGGGTTATGCTACAAGCAGCACTTAGCTAGAGGCTGAGGAATGATCCACATTTGGAGGGATGTAAAGTTGTTACAATGCCTGGGGCCCTCT
>NW_022196904.1:155857283-155866353 GCF_008632895.1 Mastomys coucha | reverse complement strand
AAGAACAACATAGCACAAGGAACCCATTTGACAGCTGCTCATGGAAACTCTGGCTGTGTCTTCATTTTCATATCGACACACACTGCAGGAGACAAACAGCAGAATGTAGTCCTACATGCAGTCAATCAAGACCAAGCTAATTGGATTTCCCAGGTGCTTGAATACGGAGGGACTGAATATTACAGGGATGCACAGATAAACATACCTATCCACAAGGACCAAGGGATTGCTGGAGAAGGATGCAAACTAAGCCTTTAGAATATGCTTTGGTTCTCCAAGGGTTCACTCATCCCTCCCTGTCTTTGTCTTGCTTGCCCCCCCCTCTGGAAACATAATAAAACCTCAATACAATTGAAATGCTTGGATCTGTGTATTATTAATGAGTTCTACTGGGTATCCTTTAAGAAAATGAAAATTTGAAAAGACACACGCCTGAGGTTAGATTAAATCAAATATATAAATACTAGCCTATTTGGGCAAATATTCAAGAGCCGTTTGCCATGGGGGATAATGATTGCTATTCATATCTGTGTTTATATCTCTTTGACTTTATATCCAAAATTTAAAAATAAAATCCTGTTCTTCAGCTGTTATAACTGTAGCAGGCTTCAGGCTGTGGAGAAACTGTTGTCTGGAGCGAGCATATGGCTTCTAAAGAGTGCCCTCCCATTAGCTCAGTATACCTCTGGTGTGCTGGGAACTGTGTGCAGGCGTTATGACCTCTTGACTTCCTTCTCTCTAAAGGAGGACACTGCACCAGCTGCTCCTCTCCTGCTTTACACGAATACTCCTAAGGGCCCAGCTTTAACTTGCTCTCTTCTTCCTTCACTTACCCTTCAATATTGACGGCTGCTCATGACCTACCTCTTCTCTTCCCTGGGCTTTGAGTCACTTCTATAGAGTATTTTCCTCTAGTGCTCTAACCTGCAAACTTTAAGTGCCTACCAGTGAACTTTATAGAAAAGCATCAGATATTAGATGATTAGACATGATGACTGGCTATTTCTAGAAATTATGCATATAAAATTTGATGAGCAAATTTCACTCTGCTAAAGCTACCACTTCCTATACTCTGAGGTCTAAGTTTCTTATCTTTTAAACAAGAGATACTTTTACGAACACCTACTATAGGTCAGATACTATACAGAGAGCACTCTGTCTGTGCTCTAAATTTGAAGTTACAATGGTCTGTCAGATGATCCTGGGTCAGAAGACTGAAGACTGATACTCCAACATCCCAACATACTGGGGCTGTATGGGTAGGCAGCTGTCTCTACAGCTTGTCTCAGTGCTGGAAGCTGTGCTAGGCCTCCTATATTTTCCGATAATATTGGTCACTCTTGGATTTCTGATGAGGTTGAAAGACTAGCTATAGTCTCATAGCTGACCCAGGTTATTTAGCATTGAGAGAATATACTTAAGAAGATAGTTTTCAGATAATATACAAGCTAAACCAGGACATAACAGATATGAAATTATAAACCTTTTTAAGTTAGGACAGATGGCAGATTGCTTTATTTAATTGACAAAATGATGGACTGGGTGTTAGGCATATCTTGTACTTTGTAAATTAAAGAATGGTAATAGTTGTGCTCAATTTATATCTGAGAGAAAAGAGCCTTTTAATTGGAAAAAGAGGGGGAAATGTAGATTGCTATCTGCTCACAGGTCAAGGAAGGCGCAAGATAAGGGAAGAGTCTGTGACTGGGCAGTGGAAAAGGAAGGCAGGCTAAAAATTTTAGAAAGAAGTACAGAGGGACAGAGGGACAGATGTACAGAGGAGGAGACAAAATGGAACCTACAGGAGAGGAAGAGAAGCCAGAACCACAAAGTCCTGGGAGCCATAAGTATTGGGGATTTCTTAGATAGGTGATTAAATAATAAGTTGGGTGTGTTTGGCCCATCTAGGTGAGTAGCTTGTGTTTCTATCAATTGAGTTTTGAGCTCATTGTGCGGGCATTTTGTGGGTTGAGAATTTACTAATATAAATCTGACTGATAAATTACAAGTCTCTAGAGTTTTGATTTTACCAGATTACAGGGATTTGTGACAGCTAACTACAGGGAGTGGATGATTGGAAATGTGAACAGGATCCATAGCAAGAGAACTTCAAGATGGGCAGTCACTACATGGGGCAGTCTCGTCCATGGAGACAACGAGACCACCAGGGCCAGAGAGTAGCCGGTGTTAGTGTGGGATGGTGCTTTTTAAGTATTTCTCACCATAGGTGTCTAAGCTATAAAATTGTTTACAGTATTCATTCTCCCTGCTCTCCAGAATGACATCCCAGGTTAAACATGGCTGGTAAGTAATTATATTACAACGAGCCAAATTCTATTAATGCAGTTCAGGGCATATGAGAAGCCACAGGAAAGAACACTACTTTCAAGAAAAAGGAAATAAGGAAGAAATGATATTTGAGATAGGAGAATGGATTGGTGTACCAGTATAATAAGGGGGCTAGGCTGGGGGTGGGTGGGCTGGGGAGTACATTACAGACGTAAAGATAAGCCTCTCTATTTGAAATATGGCAAAGGCCCAAATGTGAGGCTTAGGCAAAACCCTGAAGGTAATTCAGATCATGCCAATAAATTCAGATTATGGCTAATAGGAAATGAGTCATCTTTAATGGTTCCAAACAAGTATAATCCAATCAACACTGTGGGAGAAGCCTTGGTATAGCTACATGGAAAGTTTCAGGAAAAGAAACAGATAGCAGTAAGAACAGTTGGAGACTTGCAGCTATAGATCCTGGTGCTTGTAAATGGACTCTCATATTCCTGGATTCTCCAGGTACATTGTTACTTGCTTGAGCTAGCACCCCCTTAGAAAATGAGATTTATAATAACCAATGAGATTAGCTGGGCAGAGTAAAATGAAATTTTACACCAAGTGCTCAGAATGGTGTTCACAAGAACATAAAAGTGCTTTTGTTTTTATCCTGTTAGGGCCTAACCTCACAAGAGGACAGAAATGGCAAAGAAAAGTTAGGAAATATTGAAATCATTTGGGTGTGGCAGCATGTTAGGGGTCAAAAAAATATATGTACGTAAAGGAGGATCCGTAGGTTCTGGGCTTGAACAACTGTGTGAGTGAGGCCAGCCCCCTTAGGAGAAAGTGCAGGGGTGGGGTGCTTTATTTGAAGGTCAAGGGTTGTTAGTAAACGTTGAGTCATAGTTGCTCAGAACATCCTGAAGAGGACACGTTTTGAGGCTTTGGGGAGCACAGATCTTCAGCCCTGGAGGGATATTCTTAGGCAGAGAAGGAGGAATTGAATCCCATCTGCATCCGAGTGGGGACTAAAGCCCCAGAAGTGTGTGCCAGGCCAGTGCAGACTGGGGAGGTGGCTGAGAGCAGAGAAGCAAGAGAGAGGGGACCCAGCGAAGGACACTGGGAAAGACACAATAAAGGAATAAGAAGAAAACCTCAGCAGAGCAAATGAAAGGAGACTCAAGGCCACTTGTTGCTTAGCGATGGCATGGGCAGCAGCCACCAAATAGTGCACTTCCCCAGAGTGGTGACTCCAAACTCCAAATTTTATGAAAATGCTGATTTGTCTGTGGCCTACTCTGTAGAGTCCAGCTCATATCTTTCAGGCTAATTTGCATGGATGGTTTGAATACCAGAGGCAAAACAAATCTATGATTTTATAGCTTAATACTTGAGTTTTCCATTTCAAGAAGCAGTTGTGGGTAATTCTGCTTTCTCACAAATACCAATTGCTTGCTAAATCAAGAACTAAAATGCCTATACAGACTAAATCTTCAACTGCGTAATTACCCAAAGGGTAGAGAAAGAGCCATGCCATTCTTTGGTTGGCCTTTTAGCTAGATGATGGATTTAGAAGAGATTTCCTGATGTGATCTATCGGAACCATCATCTAGTCCACCATAAATGAAAAAAAAAAAAATACCAGCAGGTAATATTAGCTCACAAGAAAATCATGATCCTATAGAATTCTCATAATTAGATCACACTGGTGAAGGTTGACTAGGAAACAGAATCAAAACTACTTTCGCAGAAATGCACCTCTCCAACCTTTACAGGCTTTAGAAAATCCCAACCCAATGTTGGAACACGCACAGTAAACCCGTGTGTGTAATTTTGACATTCATATGCTCATTACATATTGAACCTTAGTCAGCACCATGAAGCTGCTGGGCAAGCATCAGCATTTAGGGGAAATAACCCCATCACGTCAATGGAGCGCACATCTATGCGAGGATCACAGAAAAGGATGAACCTTGGGAGTTGGAGAGATGGCACAGCTGGTAAAGGTGCTTGATGCCAAGCCCAATGATCCCTGGAACCCACTGTGGATGCACAGGCACCCACGTGTGCTAAAATACACAAACAGCCTTAAAGTTAGTAATAAGCATGCGGTGACGAGCACAGGTGGCAAGGAGAATCAGAGAGCCCCTGTTTGAGTTAGGATGAGGAAAGCGGAGTCTCCCTTAGGAGGGGATTTCAAACCGTGACATCAATATGAAGAATGGGGTGGTCTGAGAAAGTGAGAGAAAGCATTTGGCAAGATGTGAGTTCAGTGGATCCCTAAGTTCAGTGGATAGGACTTACATGGGAGAGCGGTGATGCGGCTTACTGTCCTTGCTATTCAAAGGCAAAGGGAAGCTAAAACAAGAACACAAGAGATTGATCAAGAGGTGACACTGGAGCAAAGAGAAGATTAGAGCCTAGAGATTCTTCCTAGCTGTAGCCAACATGACTCTTTTTTTTTAAGTCAATCGTGGAGAGACAGTAGACACAGGCTAAACAGGGAATGGAAAGTGATCCCCAGGATTCTCCCCAGTAACCTGGTGGATGACAATGCCATTTAAGGAATTCAGCATGCTGACGGTTTCTGGAGATGGACGGGACAAGCTTTCAAGCTGTGTGTAACAGATGTATGATGTCCCAAAGAAGTCGTAAAGGCAGATGGTGGACGAGTCTGCGGTTCAAAGAGAAAGTAAATCTATGAATGGATATCCTAACCTGTGCTTTCAGAGAAACTGACTGTCTGCTGCCATTTTCTTCCTAAGCACTTCTTTATGTGTCCCATTTACAGGAGCAGTTTATCTTTAAAACTAAATCTCCCCTTGGAGTTTTAGAGCCACGTGGAAGCCCTTGGATGTATTGAAGATGCTTGTAATGTCCAGGCATGGTGTTGCACACCTCTGATTCCCACCACTCAGAAAATACTTGTCAGGATGAGAGACTCAGTGTGTTGCCAGAAATATATTGATAGTTGTTTAGCCGGCCCACACAATGGCAAGAAATGCCCTCTCCTCATTCAAACATCCTGGCAGGTTGCCAGTGGACATGTGTGACATCCTCCTCTATGTGGACTTTATTTCATTAGGGTTTTTTTTTTCAGTGTTTTTTTTTTCTCCTAATCCTTTCTATAAACCAAGGCTCATTCTTGAGGCCCAAATTAGATTCTTTACATGTCATGTAAGACATTTAATTTATTTCTGAAATTTCCCATAGTTAATTTCTACCCCAGAGCCTCTTTAATTTTCATTTGCACACATATCACCTGAGGACCTGTTAAGATGCGGATTCTGACTTGATTGGCCTGCAGTGGGGGTCTGAGAATCTGCATTTCTAATGAACTCCCTAGTGATGCAGAAGCATCTGGTTCCTGGACCATGGCTCCTGACAATGGTGGCCACGTACAGCGTTATTAGTATGTATGATGCTAACACCGGAGTCTGTGGTTCACTTCCTAATGGAGGTGCATGATTCATGCCCCCCTGAAAATCTTAGGGCCTTGTCTTTATATTTGTTCTTCAAAAGGGCACGAGGATGAAGACTAATCTTTAAAAAAAATTGAACTTCAAGGAGATTACACACCTGGTTAGAAAAATGCTTTTTATAACTTAAAATACTACTTGAGTTTATCCCCCCTGGCTCAGGACCTGGATGATAAGCCGTGGCCATCCACATGCATGCTACTGCAGCACAGGCATGACTCATCCTTGCCATCAGAAGAGGTAAGATTCTTTTGTGTCTCTTCCCAATTGGTGACAAGATGTGATAAATCTGACCAGTAGACAACAGCACCTACCATGCACTTTGCTAATGCGGTCATCGGGTTGAAGGGGCAGAGGTGACCCACCTGAAGGACAGCTTTTGGATCTCAGGAGTAAGGAAGGAAGGCTGACATAAGGAGGACTGACTCTCCCCAGACATGAGAAATTCCATTCGAACACAGCACTGATGGACTGGAGTGGTGCTAACAGTCTGTAAGCTAGACTTTGAGAGAATCAGTGGGTCTTAGGAGAATGTAGGCAGAGGGCTTCCTCCCACCTACTGACAGACAGTGCTGTTTCTGGCAGATAGCTTAGCAGGTACTATCTGCAGTCTAGCACAAACTGGGAGGCATGCAGATCTAAGTGAAGGCAGCTGGAGTTTGAAGGGAGACAGAGGAGGCCACACCAGGATTCTGGGAACCCCTGCTGTTTGCATCTCTAATAAAGGAACAAGGATGCTTCTCTAGGAAGTTGGTGCCTCTCTGGGAGGTTGGCATGGAGACTAAAGGCAAGTTTTAAAGCATCTGGCATACTTAACTAGTATTGATACTTTTGTTGCTCCTAGCCCATCCAAACAAGCCTCTCGCTTTTTAGTCTTGTCTCTTATCCACTCTCCGAATCACTCAACTGGGGCTTAATTTGGGCCTGCTTGTGAGATAGTCATTCCCTGCTAGGTTTGGTGGTTTTGCTCAGCTGCATGGGTACCTGCTCTCCAGCTCGCCCAGTCTGGAGGCTCAACTTTTTCCCTGCCCTACCTTTCTCCCAGACAAGCCAGGATTATGGAGCAATTCTTACTTTCTGGAGTCACTTTTTTCTTTCTCAGCTGGATGGTACTTGTGAGGCATTAGGCTGAGGGCTAGCATTTGAGTCTTGGATGTAAACAAGAAATCAAACCCACTGAACTCTCCACTCCATCCTGCTTACTAAAAGTAAAGCCTCTGCTTACCCACAATTCTTTCAGTATTCTTGCGGTGAGTGGCGATTCTAAACCTGTAGGTCAAAACACAGTTGGGGTCACATATCAGACATCCTGCAGATCAGATATTTACATTATGACTCATAACAGTAGCAAGATCACAGTTATGAAGAAGCAGGAACATAGCTTTATGGCTTGGAGTCACCACGTCATGCAGAACTGTAGTAAACGGTCACAGGGTTAGGAAGGTTGAGAATCCCTGGCGTAGAGTCTAGCCTGTGGTAAGTTTTCAGATCCTTCCCTACAAAGTCAAGGGTTGAAGCCAAGTATGACAGAATAAACGTTGCTTCAGAGAGATACTGAGGTTCCCTTCTTTTTGTTGGAGAAACTGGATTGTGTGAGCCACACCCTGAATTAATCTGAGACAGATAAAGGTTAAATCGATTTGCTGCGCACCTGCCTAGTATGTGCATAGAAGTAAGAATGAAATTATGATTTATTTGTTTCTTTCTTTGTTTGCTTTTCAAAAAAAATGCATCGCACTAGAAGTCATCATGTTAAATGAAACAAGCCAGACCCCCAAAGATAAGCTATAAAGGTTTTCTTTATATGTAGAGTTTATTGGGGAAAGACATGAACGTAAAAATTAACATACTAGCCAGGCAGTGGTGGCGCACGCCTTTAATCCCAGCACTTGGGAGGCAGAGGCAGGCGGATTTCTGAGCTCGAGGCCAGCCTGGTCTACAGAGTTAGTTCCAGGACAGCCAGGGCTACACAGAGAAACCCTATCTCGAAAACCCAAAAAATAAATAAATAAATAAATAAATAAATAAATAAATAAATAAAAATAAAAATAAATTAACATACTATTAGGGATGTGAGGGGAGGGGAGGAAGAAGGTTAAGAAAGGATAACAAGAGTGAATATGATTGAAGTAAATACCAATATTAAAATGTCATGGTGAAACCCCTTTGCTTTGTACATTTTTTTTTTAATTCATAATGGAAATGACACATAGAAAAGGGAACAGTGGCCTTTTACTGATTGCCACTGGATAGGGAAGGAGCAGGCAGAGATGGAGCCAGCACTGTGTCTGTATTTCTTATTTTGGTTCTTTCAGCTAAGAATTCCCAAACTAAGTGAGGTACTTTAAAAAATTCTTATCAGGCCTGCCCAGCATTGTAGTTATTTATTGTATTATTGTTAAGCCTTGTATGCCTGTAATATTTCATAGTAACTTTTATCACATGGATTGTTTTCCCTTTGCCCAAGCTTAAGAGGTCTCTCAGATCTCACGATAAACATGGAACCAGAGCCCCAAGCAGCAGAAGTTTCTTTTTTTTCCCTAAATGCTAAACACCCTTTGGTGGTGGCTATTCTGGGTTTTCTTTCCAACCCAATGTCTCAGGGAGTGAGCTGAATGCAGGTCACGGGGCTTGAGCCTGGAAAATCCCAGTGGTCTCAGGCTCCAGTCTGCGCAGTAGAGAGCTCAGGCTCCAGTCTCACAGTGGAGAGCTCAGGCTCTGGGCTCTCAGTGGAGAGCTCAGCACTGGGAGTGAATCATTGTTACTGCAGTCCTGACCTTGCTTGACCTCCCTAGTGTCTAGGGCCACAGCAGAACAGAACTCCTGACTGAAGGAGCTGGAGATAAGAGGCCTTAGCTGGGCACAGGGCACATGACCACACCGTGGATGGAATGGAATGAGAAGGGTCATATCTCCCCTACCCACCCACCCCCATGACCCTCCCCCTGGTGGGGTGGGACTTTCACCAGGTAGGTCTGCAGTCCTGTTACAAGTGGACAGAACTGATGAGACTTCTCCTAAGAAATGTCAGAGAGCTTCAACTGGAAGGGCAGTGTGCACAAGTATCCTAAGATTGCAGTCTGCAGCTTGCATGCCTTTAGAAACTGGCCAACTGATGTTTCACAGCAGTATGCAGTGTTTTTTTGTTGTTTTTTTTTTTTTGGCAAAGTTGTGCTCTTCTGAAATTAAAAAAGAAACCCATTGCCGGGCGGTGGTGGCATATGACTTTAATCCCAGCATGTGAGAGGCATAGGCAGGCGGATTTCTGAGTTCGAGGACAGCCTGGTCTACAGAGTGAGTTCCAGGACAGCCAGGCATAC
>NW_022196904.1:155853779-155857273 GCF_008632895.1 Mastomys coucha | reverse complement strand
AACCAACCAACCAAACAAACAAACAAACAAACAAAAAAAAAGAAAAGAAAGAAAGAAACCCATGTTATCCTTGTAAACAAAAGTATTTATGTACAAAGTCATATTTATATAGAAATCTAAAGAAAACAACAGCAAAGCTCAAAGAAATCCACTACCGGCCTTTGGTTTTCCTTGTATCCTATGTTTTTGGTTACCTCGTTCATCTTTTTAACAGTAGCTACTGACCAAATATCAGGCTTTGTTCTGGGAGCTAGAAATACACTTTGGCAACTGATAGTACCTAGAAGCAGATGACTGGTTGATTTCTAAGCCAAAAAAAAAAAAATCAATTAGTTCAATTAGCAACAAACTCCGGAGCACCTATAGTGCATGCTGGGCTACACTGCAGGATACAAGATTGAACAAGATGCTGCTGAAGGGGCTGAAAGCCACCGTGCTGAGTGCTCCCTGTAAACTTGGCTGTGTGTCAGGTGCTGGGGTTGTCATAGCGTTCATGACTGTTCAGAAGTTTTGTCTTGGAGCTCCATCTAGTAGAAGACACATGATGAGCATGTATTAACAATGGAGCCACTTTAGATGGTCACTAGTTGCTATTGGCATTAGTAAGTATTAAATTATATTAAAAATGCATTTCCTCTGTCATGTTAGCCACATTGTAGGCGCTGTCTGTGCTAGCCTAGTATCCAAGGTCTTCAAAGAAGTTTTCCATTTAGAGTGTTTGGAAGCACAGACAGGAGACTCGGAACATCAAGACGTGGAGATAAGGATGGGTACCGGGAAAGGGATCCTGAGGACGCCACAGCTGAAGGATGAGTGCCTTCAGTCTTTATGTTCTCCTGAGAAGGTATGACTTGGCTCTAGTTAGTGAGTGAGGTAAAGGACTCAGTAGTTGCAAAACTAAATTTGCTGAACATCCCAAGAAAGATGAGCGAAGGCACATTTACTCTAAATCCGTCCACCTGCTGGACAGTGCTCAGAAGCCTGATTAATAAGGGCGAAAGAGATTAACACTATCTCTTGAAGGGCATGAGTGTCAACTTCACAATATGAAGTTGACACTCTATGCTGTGTTCCAGTGCATTTTATGGAGCACTGTAAAAATTACAGACTATTTACAGAAAACTAAGGTCTTGCCAGATGGAGAGGAAGACAGGATCCTATGAATGGTCAGCAGACCACACAAGAAGCCTCTGAACCCTGTTAGAAATCCAAGAGGTGGCAATTGTCATCCCATGAAGACTCACTGAATGGAGGAGAAGTTAAGGTGTGAGTGTGGGTGGGCACCTCCCACCCACACTCACTGAAGATGTTCAGGGCATGTGACTAGCAGAAGCATTCAGGTGGGAGGAGCTGAGAGTGGGAGCCATAACGCGGATATGCTGGAGAGATGGGCAGGAATATGAAGGGCTTGCGCTTGAGTGTTATAACAAGAAGATGGATGATTCAGTCCTTCGTGTCATAGGCTTGCTATGAAAATCTGAAAGAGCCTTTATGCGTGTGCCCTAAGGAGTTCAACTCAGGAGTAGAGCAAAGAGATTGGCCACAAGGCCTTCATCTCAGGGGGCGTTGGATAGCATGGCTCAGGCTCTCTTTCCAGGGAAAGCTTTTTGGAGAGACTTTTGCGGTTTTCACAGTGTGTTCTTCCTTCACACTTCTCCTTAAGCCCCCCAGAGAGATGCCAACCAAGACAGAGGTTGCAAGATTCCTTTCTGGGACTTGAACTCAATACATTACTGTGCACACCAGGAAACAATAACAGAAGACTTGTGAATAACACAAATATATCATGCCAGTACTGCAGTGCAGTATGGGTAATTTGCCAGCACTGCACTGCATTGTGACTCATTCACTGTTTTACATAGGATCTGCTCTGGTCCACTTTTGTGTAAATGATATTTTATGTATTCTTCCTGCACATAAAAATCATCCGAAAGACTCCATTCTCGTTCAAGATTAGAGCATAATCAGTCCTCAGTTGTTGGGTGGTGAGCAGATCTCCCTTAAGTATTAAACATATATAGTGAACAGCTTTGAACCATTTTTAATTTTTTTAATATTTATTTATTAATTTATTTAGGTAAGTGCTTTTAGTTTTAGAGCACATAGCCTGAGATGGGGAGAAAAGAATACAGATTTGGATAATTTCACACTCCCTAGTCATGCTCTAGGATAAACATTTATCTAATGCATCTAATTCTCCAGAGCATATTGAGTTTGTCTATTGATATGGGGTCATATATTACATGGCTAGGCTTTTACTCTCTATGTAGCTGAAAATGACCTTGAATTCTTGGTCCTCAGGCCTCCATTTCCCAAGTGCTAGGATTAGAGACATGCACCCCCATGTCTGGTATATAAGGTGCTGGGGAATTAACACAGGGCTGCATGCATGAGGCAAGCACTCTGCCATCTAGAACCACATTCCCAGCCCTAATATCCAATTTTGAATTATTACTTTGCTTTTGCTAATTTAAGGTATTTGGAACTGATGAGAATCCCAGCTCCATTAGCTTTGGGAACATTGCTTCTCTGCCTCAGTGGCTTTGCTGTAAAGGAACACAGTTACATTCCAAGTTGTGGATTGAACTCACTCACTCAGGTAAACCTTACCTGGCTGAGGGCATGGAACATAGTGCCGGAAGCTAGTGCATGCACATCAGGGCTGTATGTGAGTGTGGTACTTCTGGAGGCCAGAAGAGGGCATCAAATCTCCTCACACTAGGGCTGCAGGTAGTTGTGTGTGCTGGGAATTGACCCTGGGTTTTCTGGAAAAGCAAAGGCATCCCCACTGGGGCATGCTTTCATACCACTGCCCCTTCCTATTCTCTTCCACTTCCTGTGTTCCATAGGAATCCCAAACTGGACTCTACCAACTTCTGTTCACCACCTGGTCCAAAATCATCACTCTGGCAACTGGGTTCAAAGGAACAATATTAGTATGGTGTAGCAGATATTAGAAAGGGATAGCATCCTTCCTACAAACTCAGAGTTCGCAAGATGCCAACTTTCCAGGTGGAGAGGAAGCCCCAGTGGCTGCCTGTTCAGCTTTGCAGTCATATGACACTCTCCCATCAGCAGAATTGGTCTCTCCAGAATGTACTAAATAACACCTATTGAGTAGACACATGGAGGGTATAGGCAGAGGGGAGAATTTGTTCTGTTTATTCTTGGCACCCAGGTACCGTAGTCAGCACTCTCTGCCACTGCAATCAATTCTCAGATAATTATAATATCACCGAGCCAATTTTTGAAGCATCTTCGAGAAACATTTAATTAGGTTCTTAGCATTGTAATTAGCAGGGCATGTAGCAGTCTTCTGCACAGAGGACTCGGGTGGGTTTCTCTCTCCCTTGGAGTTTCTGGCTGAGAAATGCATAAAGTCTACTTTCTCCTTGGTCATTGATGGTGTCAAAAATTGATGAAAAAAAATGAGGACTCGAGTATATAATTTAAAATGATAAAAGTGAAAAGCTTACCTTAAAAAAACAAACAAG
>NW_022196904.1:155848291-155853769 GCF_008632895.1 Mastomys coucha | reverse complement strand
AAAAAAAAAAAAACCTGGAAAGTTTGGAAGTCCAGAAGGATAGAGAAGATGGGGAAGAGTAAAGCTGCTAGTTTTGTTTCTCCTCTTTCAGGATACAATGTCAAAGATACTTTTTGAAACAATAGCTCCCTTTAGAAAAACCATGATTATATAACTTAATGTTAAAATTGGAAACAACCACAAAAAGACAAAACAAAATAAAACCCAAAACTGTTAAAAATTGCCTTTTCTTAAACTTCCATCAGAAGGTAAGGTAAAACTAAAATTAAAAACTTTATTTTTAATTTTTAGACTCTTCTATAACATTATTGATGGTTTTTTTTTTTACTTTTAAAAATGTCTTTATTGAGATAAGTTACATACCATCCAATTCATCCATTCAAAACACAATGTTTCCAGAAAACCCAGTGCTGTGTGTACATTGTTGCCATGGACTATAGGACAGTGTCTGCCCTTCTCAACTTTACATGTTCATAGCCACCCCCAACGTCCCACGCTGGCCTCCCTTTCCTGCTTCTCTGCAGCTGATTTCTGCCTCTCTGGATTTATTCCTTCTCGATATTCTGCTAAAAATGGAACCAAATAAACACTCTGCCTGGCTTGTGTCAGTCAGCATAATGTTTTCAGGATTCTTCTATGTTGTAGCATGTACTGGTGCTTTATTTCTGTCATTGACAATTAGCATTCTATTTCGAGGTCATAATAGGGTCATTTGTTTGCACTCGACAGTATCAGGAACATCTGGGTACAAATTTTCATGTGGTTTCCACCTCTCTTTGGTATATACCTAGGGGTGGAATTGCTTGGTTTTTATTTAACTTTAAAACTTTTAATTTCTATTTATTTATTTATTTATTTATTTATTTATTTATTTATTTGTGTGTGTGTGTGTATGTGGACACATGCTTGCTTCAGCATGTGGTGAGGTCAGAGGACAAGTTTTAAGAATCTGTTCCCCCGGCGGCCGGGTTCTATAGGTCAAACTGGGCTCATTAAGCTTGGTGGCAAAAGCCTTACATTTAGCCTTTGGAGGAGTAGTCAGATCATTTTCTAAAGTAGTTTCACCTTTCTGTATTCTCACCAGTAATGGATGAGAATCCCGATTTCCCTGCCTGCACATGAGCAACTGTTGTTAGCTGTTCGATGTTGAGTTCTGGCTATGGAAGGAGGTGGAATGTGGAGCCCACCACAGTGACTTGTGTTCAGAGGCCACAGCTCTGAGTTGTGTTCCTTAGTGGCCTTTAGAACCCTCTCATGTGTTTATTGACCACTTGTATGATGTTTTTGGAGAAATGTCTATGCCAATCTTTAACTGTATAAGTTATTTTAGCCCTAAAACTAGTACTAAATGTTTTAAACAAGTATAGAAAATATGAGGTTAGATACAGTTATTTCTAGGTGGAAAAAAGTAAGCTTTTATTTTTTTCTTTCCCAAACACTTCTAATTTTTAAAAAATTCACATAATTTTTGTCATGTTCTCTCCATTTTTAATTTTTCCCTCTGAATTTAAACAACTTTAAACAGTCCAATATTAACACAAAGACAATAATATCTAACATTTTGGCATTTTTCTCTCCAGGAATTACCTAGACTTTGTGTATTTTTTGAGATTATAATACATGTACAAGTTCAAAATGTATCTTTTATTCTTAAGGCACTAAACAAAGTCTTGTATATTAAGTGCACTGTCTTATCCCTTCTGAATGCCTCTAGAGGAAGTGCCACTAGAAATTGTGTCCTAGATCTTCTTTCTCATGCTAATTACACTGAAATGAAACTGGAAACTCCTTTACATACACACATGCCCATACCCACACATATAGATTCACACACCACACCCAAATACCACATACACACATACAAAAACACCCAGACCCAGACCCACACGCATATACCATACACACACACACACACACAGAGGAGAGGGAAGAGAGAAAGAGAGAGTCACACAAAGAAAAGCAGAGACAGAGACAGAGATGGAGTAAGAGAGAGAATTGAACTCAATCTGAAAATAACAAAACACGTGTATATGGAGAGTAACTATTACAGAAATCTCCATCATGAGACCCCAGCCAAAGCTGTGCAAGAAAAACCCAAGATGAATGGCTAGGTTTAGCTCAGCATGGAGGACAGGGAGCAGAGCATTTAAAATCTCTCAGCTCCCAGTTCTAGGCAAGGCATATCCTTTCTGGACTTCCTACAGTTGGTTCAGGTCGTGGGATTGAGTGGCCAGTTGCACCTTTCATTCTTCTACTTTAGAGATCTTTTTCTTAGGCCATTTATTGAAGATGGAAGGAATTGGGTTCCTCAGTGATTGCATGAAACCAACCTCACGCCAAATCTCACTGTGTGGAGACCCAAGCATTTGCTACATTGTATCAATTTGCATACTCCTATGAACTCCCTTTCTTTTAGATTGCTGTAGCAGACTACAGACATTGGCTCTGAGAATCCCATTAGGATACTCCACTTTGCCAGCAAAGCATTCAGTTTCAAATGTGGCTGAGAGAAGAGCAGGGGCTTGCTAGGATACCCCCGTGGATGGTGCAGGAGCATCACTATTGTTTTTAAAATAGAAAGGCAAAATCCATGTTGTCTTACTGGTGTATTTACGGGGGCTTGCCAGATCTTAGGACTTCACGGGCAGACTGAAGCTAACAATCACTTCTAATGATGTTATCAGCATCATGTGTATCATATCACCTCCCTGGAAGCTGCCATTCCGTCTAGAGGAAGACTCAAACTTGCTCACTGTGGCAGTTTGAATCACAGTGGCCCCCATAGGCTCATACAGAATAGCACTATTAGGAGGTATGACCTTGTTGGAGTACGTGTGGCTTTGTTGAAGGAATCATGTCACTGGGGGTGGGCTTGGAGGTCTAGGATCCTCAAGTCAGGGACAGTGTCTCACTCTCTTCCTGTTGCCTTGGGATCCAGATGTACAGCTCTCATCTACCACTCCAGCCCCATGTCTGCCTCATGCTGCCATGCTTCCTGCCGTGAGGCTCTGAACTATAAACCAGTTCCAATGAAAGGTTTCCTTAAAAGAGTTGCCATGGTCATGACATCTCTTCACAGCAATAGAAACTCTAACTAAGACACTTACTAATCACCTGCACTTGTGGAAATGGCTAGAGGGAAGCAGCAGCCGCAGCTGCAGCCTGCTGGGACAGAGATCCCTCAACCTAGGAGGCTTGAACGGTTCTATCAGCATCAGTGTCTTTCCTTATGTTCCTGCCTCATGAAGATTTCATTATAGTCTACATATTACAGATGTGTTTCTGTGGATTCTATCCAATGATGGATCAAAAGTCTTGGGGAAACAAGAGCTGGATCTATTCTGAACATATGCAGACATTGATCTTGTTATCATTTCCTAAACAATGTCCTGTAATTGTTTAGAGAACATTTACATATTGTTAACTACTACAAGTAATCTAGAGATTAAATATATGGCACCTGTTCATTCCCAGCACTACAAAATTGTATATGTGAATACTGTATAGATCATTTGTAAATACTCTGCCATTTTATAATAAGGGACTTCAGCATCTGTATTTTAGCATCTGTAAGAGACCCCGGAATCAACCCTACAGATATGAAACGACAAGTTCTTGTTATTTTCTAGACCTGTCACCCTTTCATATTTAACCAGTTGATGCCAAACGTGTTCATCATTGTTGAGAAACTTCTTGACATTTTAGTGACATAGAAAACCAATTCACACTTCAATGAAAACACTGTGGCATGGGATACCCACGCTCTATCAAGACAACTTGGGGCACATTCTGAAGAACTCTTCCTGCTCTGGGAGCAAAATGTCCTCTCAAGATTTGACTTCTAATTCCCCAGATGATTTTTGTGACCTTCAGAGAAGTGTCCTAAGGCACTGCTCTTTGGAGGCTCCTAGAACATAGCAGAATTGGGACTCAGTTCTGACTCCCTCTTCTACCTCAAGTTTTTACTTTTTATTTTTCCCCACCCCCACCTCAAGTTTTAAAATCAGTGTGCCCAACCAAAAGGGGGCACATTTATTCCTTACCAATATCCTGATGTGTGCTGGGTGTGGTGGCATGGGCCTTTCATTTTAGCACAAGGGTGACAGAAGCAAGTGGGTCTCTGTGAGTTCAAGGGCAGCCTGGTCTATGTAATTAGTTCCAGGATAGCCAGTGCTATGTAGAAAGACCCTGTCTTAAACAAATAAGCAAACAAGATCCCAACTTGCAGGTTTTGTGATAATCCAATTCAGCAAGGCTAGAGAGAGAACTCAGTGGTTAACGGCATTGGCTTTTCTTCCAGAGAACCAGTGTACAATTCCGAGCACCCACATGGCAGCTCACAACTGTCTGTAATCCCAGTTTAGTGGAAATCTGATGCCCTCACACAGACATGAATGAAGGCAAAACTACCAACACACATAAAATTAAATTAAATTTTTAAAAATTATTTATTTATTGTATGTATATGAGTACACTGTCTTCAGACACACCAGAAGAGGGCATCGGATCCCATTACAGATAGTTGTGAGCCACCATGTGGTTGCTGGGATTTGAACTCAGGACCTCTGGAAGAGTAGTCGGTGCTCTTAACCGCTGAGCCACCTCTCCAGCCCAAATTAAATTTTTTTTTTTTTTTTTGGCTTTCAAATTTTTAATTACCTCTGGCCCATGTGCCATTAAAATAAAGTAACATTTCCCTTCAACATACTATTATGCACAAAACTTTGTTGCTGTTAAACATTGATACAATAATCATATTTGAGCTCTTTGATATATGTGAAAAAAATAAATTTGTGCTAGTCTGAGTCCTGAACCATTACATGATACAGAAGGCTAGATACTTGTAATAAAAAAGAGGAGAATTACGGCTTCTCGGCATCTTGCCAGTTAATAGCAAAATACATTTTTAAATGCAATTAAGCTTGTTAATTGTAGTTTCTCTTCATAGTCTCTCTCATATCTACACCCCCACACCTGTATCAGCAGGTAGATATTTATAAGGGGAAGTGATGGCATATGCACTTTCTTTTTTTGTTAATCATTTTATTCACTTATATTTCAATAAATAAATTAGTAAAAACAAACAAAACTCCAGTTCAGACTGGATAACAGAAACAAACGAAAATGTTCTGTGTCTTTCACATGCTTTCTAGAAGTTAGAGTGGTTCTCTTGACCACCCTGGGAATTCTTTTTTTTCCTTCTTTCTCTCCTCCATTCTGAGATCTTTTACTCCTTTCCACTGTTCAAACAAATCTTGATTGGGTTTATGTTGTTTTTGCGACTTGTGAGCAAAGTGTAAATTCACCTAGGAAGGATGTGTATGTAAGCTGTTCCTAACAAGAAAATGAGATTGGAGAAAAGAGAAATAAGGGAATCTGACAGGAAATATAGATTGCATAGTTGGGTGAGAACTAGGGATGCTTACAGTCTATACATTCTTAAATGTAAAAATTAACACAATATCACTTTTTAAAACA
>NW_022196904.1:155846397-155848281 GCF_008632895.1 Mastomys coucha | reverse complement strand
TTTTTTCAAGACAGGATTTCTGTTTGTAGCCCTGGCTGACCTGTCTGGAGACCAGGCTGGCCTCAAACTAGCATCCACCTACCTCTGCCTCCAAGTTCTGGGATTAAAGGCCTGAACCACCACTGCCCATCCATTAGTGATTTTCTTTCAAGGATGCTTTTATGTACAATTTTTGTGCAACTATAATCTTAGGGCATATGCTTTAATTCTGGTATAAATCTGTTAGAAAAACCCTTCTCATGTCTCCTAAGTTTTGGAGGGAGGATGTTTTAGGATTAGAATTGTATGCCTGCTAACACTCGGCCTCTAGTTTTCATAGTGTTTCTGACTGAAGAATGTAGACATCAGCATGTTTCAAAGAGAGCTGGGGAAATGCTAACCTTGGGCAAAGAACAACGAATTAAACTGGACAGGGCTTATATCTGGAAAAGCTCCATGGCTTCTAATTATATGGGGAAAATATGAAGTTTTAAGGTATTGGGAATCATACAGGCTTTTAGAGAGGCCTTACTATTCAAACCCCCTTCAAACCTCAAACCTTGCTGTTGTGTGTATAGCAGAAGACATTTGAGGATCTTAGAATGGGAAAAATATGAGGGACATTTCAGAGCATGTCTCTGCTAGCCTGGAGAGGTAGTCCAGGAGTCTAAAGACAAAAGAGAATGAAGACTTCATGTGATGGTTTGTATGTGCTTAGCCCAAAGAGTGGCACTATCAGGAGGTGTGGCCTTGTTGGAGTAGGTGTGGCCTTGTTGGAGTAGGTGTGGCCTTGTTGGAGTAGATATGTCACTGTGAGTTTTGGCTTTAAGACCCTCATCCTAACTGCCTGGAAGCTAGTCTTCTCCTAGCGGCCTTCAAATGAAGATGTAGAACTCTCAGCTCCTCCTGCACCATGCCTGCCTTGATGCTGCCATGCTCCCACCTTGATAATGGACTGAACCTCTGAACCTGTAAGCCAGCCCCAATTGAATGTTGTCTGTATAAGAGTTGCCTTGGTCATGGTGTCTCTTCACAGCAGTATAAAGCCCTAACTCAGACACTTTATCACTGTAGGGTCCGAGACAGCAAATTGTATGTTTTTTTTTTTTTCTTTTCTGTTGCTGTGATAAAATACCAGCACCAAAAACAACGTAAGGAGGAGGCTTTGTTTTAGCTTGGGTTTTCAGAGGGCTAGAGTCCTCATGGTGGGGAAGGCATGGTAACAGGAGTAGGAAGTTGGTAACCACATTTCCATCCAGGAAGCAAAAAGAGCAGGAAGTAAGGGGAGGCTGTAAACCCTCAAAGCCCACCCCCAGTGACATACTTCCTCCAGCAACAGTTCACCTCCTGAAAGTTACACAATCTCCCCAAATAGTGGCACCAATGGAGAACCACGTGTTTAAGTACGTAAGCCTATGGGAGACATTTTTCAGTCAAACTAAAAGTCTTAGGATCCCTAGTTCAATGTTTGTTTGAAACATGATTTCAGAAAGAGATGGGAATAAAGAAACGGATGAATAAGATGAAGAAGGAAAAGGCACAGGGTCTTCACGGGTTCAAGTCAGATGGGATCCCAGCACTGAGGGGGGGATGTGGACTCAGGCTTCCACCCTTAACCAAGGAGCTATCTGTAATTGAGACCTACTCGGTAAGGGGAAATAGTTTTATCCAGTGAATTCTCACTGAGTATATTAACCCCACTTTAGATTAGACTGCATGCCCAGTATTAGTTGGCCAACACAAAACCAACTCAATGGTATTTTTTTGTAGACTTTGTTGTTTGTTTGTTTGCTTTGCTTGGGCATTTTTTGTCTTATTGGTATCTTGCTTGTATACTTTAGTTTCTGAAGTGTGTGTGTGTGTGTGTGTGTGTGTTTCTTCCTCTTCTTCTTCCTTTTTTTTTTT
>NW_022196904.1:155830325-155846323 GCF_008632895.1 Mastomys coucha | reverse complement strand
CTCAGTAATCCACCTGCCTCTGCCTCCCAAGTGCTGGGATTAAAGGCGTGTGCCACCACTGCCCAGCTGTTGTTTGCTTTTTAAAGGGGGTGGGGTTGAGCGGGTGTAGAGATAGGGGAAGATCTTGGAGGAAGGGGGAAAGCATCACCAGAATATATTATATAAAATATTTTTTCAGTTATAAGAATCAAGATAGAAACTTTAAAAAAAAGGGAAAAGGAAAGAGGAGGGGGGGAAGAAAGGGCAGGAAGGAGAAAGGAGAAGATGGGGAGCTGAGGGAGGAAGAGAGAGATCAGAAGAAAAGGAAAAGTGTAAAGGAAGATAAACAAAACCAGGAAAGTAGACGTGAGATTTCAAAACTTGGCCAATCTTACGAGTGAACTTGAAGTTAGAGAGCACAGGCTCCTCGGGGTAAATTAGCCCTCTGCAATTAGAAAAATCAAGCTCTGCAAAGCATGTAAGCCCCTTTGTCCATTTAGAAATTACATTTCCATGAAAAGAAGGCAGTTCTAGCATTGTGGAAGGCGAAGGCTCTACTGTCCCATGTCAATGGCTCTACTGTCCCTTTCCCCATGGTTCTTAATGTGTTTGTCTCCCTGGCTGCAGTCTACACAGTAGATAAACTACCCAGAGTTGACAATAACATAGAACTTCCAAGTTCAGTCTTCACAGTACCTGGCAGTTTCTAGTCTCTCCCTCTTAGAGATTAGATGCGCGGAAGAAGTAGGAGTACCTTGCTGTACAGAAGCCCAAGTAAGCAATATGGGAAGTAAGGAGTTAGTTCTATCACTGAGGACCAAGTTACCTGCTATGTGAAGAAAGCCTTCTAGGGCCCTGCAGCTCTGTCTAGCTGCCCGGTGAAGAAAGTCAAGTGAGTTTCCAGGAAAGCAGCAGTGTTTTGGGTTACTGCATTTCTCATGAAGTGAAGCAGTTTGTCATGAAGCAGTAAATAACTGAAGTAGTTGTCCACAG
Source organism: Mastomys coucha (assembly GCF_008632895.1). Taxonomy (NCBI): domain Eukaryota; kingdom Metazoa; phylum Chordata; class Mammalia; order Rodentia; family Muridae; genus Mastomys; species Mastomys coucha. The sequence goes on along the minus strand of NW_022196904.1, from coordinate 155,845,351 downwards.
CATTGGCTACTTATTATTTGTTATGAACCTATGTTATTTGGGTGTACGGTCTGTTGATCTGGACCAAGCCTGACTAAGGTCACTTGGATTGGCTTGTTCCTCTGAAAACAAAGGAGGGCTGGCTAGCCAAGGTGACCCCCACTGTGATGACTCAGCTCCGGCTGGACAGGGTCTTTGTCCAGCAGGAGGCTTGTTCTCCTGGGAATGGCAGAAATCCAAGAGCTGATACAGAAATGCACAGTTTTTGAAGACTACCATTACATCATGAGTATACATACTCCATTGGCCAAAGTAGATCATGTGGCAGATCCCAAGAGGGAAGGCCCTGAATGGGGGGAAGCTATTACTTGGGAACGATTATCGTTTTTGTTGTTTTTGGTTTTGTTATTGTTGTTGTTGTTGTTGTAATATCTGTTATAAGAAACACATACATGTCTCCTCTGTAAGGACAGTGTTAAATAATAATTTTAAGACTGTTTAAATGATTATTTTCTAGTTTTTAAATAGGTTTCAAGATTTTCTGGCCAAGTCACTATTGCTAGTGACATTGATGATCTTTTATTTCCATTAAAGGATGACTTTCCTGAAGTCCCACTGATAGACCCAGAATCAGGAAGGTTTCTTGGTTTTTGTTTTTTAACTTTTTCATACATGGAACTAACAGTGCGGTATTAAGGCTCTTGTGGAAATTCTTAGAATCCAGTTTCACCGTGTTATCTCTCTAAATGTCCTGTAGGCAGTTGGCTTTGGGACTTCTCTACAGAAGCCCAAGGCTGTTTGCGTTGGTGATTTCAGAAAGCAGTTTAGATACTAATGGAGAAAGCAGCTGTGTTGGAGGAGACGCATGTCTGGAGTGTGTGAGTGTAATGCCTCTGACCGATTCTGATCCATTGCGAGGTCATTCCGATTTGGCTTTGCCTGTTTTCATATCTCCTAAGGCATCGCCTCTCTGGGAAGCAAATCCACTTCCCACCTCTTGAATTTCAGAGTAGAAGTCTGAGGCGCGCAACAGGGAGACTGATTCCCTAACCCCTGATTCCAGCTAGTCCGTGGCTCAGAGCGGTGTGGTGCTGCCCCCTATACAGTGATTCACAGCAGTTGGTTGCAAGGTTCTTTGATCTTTGATCTGCTGCTCTTTCTAGACTGCCCCCTCCACTGGCCCCATCTTGAACTCTGTTAAGTCAGTAGTGCTGTTACTTTTTGTTCAAGGACTAAGAGTAAGGAAAATTGTGTTCTTGCCTGTGAGTTACTGAATGTTTCTGAGCTACGGTTTTCTCCTCTGAAAAGCGTGCAAACTGGACCACACACATGCTCTTAACTCTGTGCTTTAATAAGTTCAGGATGCCAGAACCCACGTCCTAAGTTAGTGATGCCTTAAATTGCTGGTAGCGGCCACACACACCTGGAAGAACACTGGAGATATAGCCCATAACAATACACATCTATTTGACTTGTCAGCTTTACTTCAATAAAACATAAGAACAATGCATTTTTTTTTTTGTTATAAAGGAATTTTTATGCTTCATTCCAGGCTGATACTAAACCACGACAAACTCACTCGAGTTGGGTGGGGAGGTTGTTAAAAGATTTCAAAACTGCCTGCAGGTGCTCTTTGCAGAGCCTCAAGGGAGTGTCCTCAAGCAAGGGTCATCAAATGCTGGTCTTCCTCGGACAGAACGCAAGCTGTCTTTGCCAAAAGTGTTTTGTTTTGTTTTGTTTTGTTTGAGAAGGGGAAAGTAGAAGGAAGTGGTGAAACTGAAATATACCATTTGCTTCGACCCAACTGGGAGGGAGTCGCTCTCTTCCTGTGCCTGTTAGATAAATTTAATTTTAGCGTTCAGAACAGCACAACCCAAACGGGTCTTTAGATCTAGCCCCTACCGTCTTCGCAGTTAAACTAACCTAGGTGAGATTCCAAGAGGTTCCAGCAGGCGCGCCCCATTGCAGTTCATTTGCGCGGGACCCCTCACTAGCCCATCTCTACCTGTTGTATAGAGCTTCCTTCTTGAGAGCACCTGCTACCCTTAGAAGGGAGACAAGAGTGGTCTCAGAACCTTTGCGTGTCCTTTCCTGGTAAAGGGGGTTGGGGGAGGGCTCTTCTTGCTTAAGTGCTGGCTTCTCGAGGAAGAAGAGTCAAGTCTGGCATAGCCCGACTGGTGGCCTGGGGCAGGGGCAGGGGCAGGGGCACGCCCTACCCCAACAGTCCTCAACAGTGAGACTTCGAGACTCTGAGAAGCTCCTAGAAGCTCTGGAGCTTTGGAGGATCCTGCTCATTTCAGGGAGCTGTTCACCCCTGCTCTGGGTCCTGGCTGCGCAGCTGCCGGGGCGCACCATCTCCCACGCACTGATTGGAGCGTTAGGTCCGACTGCGGGCTGCTGGGCTGCTGCAAACCGGTCTGGCTTCCTTGCAGGGCGTGCGGGACAGACCAGGGGGTGGAGAGAAAAGGGGAAGAGCTTGGGCGGCCGGCGGGCGGGGCCTGCAGCCTCCGGGAGTCGCGGCCGCCGTGCAGCCTGCTCGCTGCCCGCCCCGCTCGGACTCCGGCGCGCCGTGCGGGGGCCCGAGGCTGCGGGGCGCCGCCACTCCTCGGCCTCCATCCCCGATCTCGCCTCGCCGCGCCGCCCGGGGCTGCCTGGTCCTACTGGTCCGCTTGCCGTTCTGCCGGCCAGAGGAGCGGCGGGAAGGAAGAGGAACGCGGGGACACACACACCGGCCGCGGCGCGCGCGCATTGCACACTCGCAGCCGCGCGTCCCCGTCGCCGCGCGTCCGAGCCCAGTGTGGTCCCGCGGCAGGGCCCGGCACCTGCCCGCCCCTGCCACCCCCGGCGCTGCCCCGGCTCCGCCCCACCTGCCGCCCGCCGCAGCCACCGGAGAACGCGCGACATCCCGACAACTTGCCCGCGGTGGCGCAACTGGTCTCGGCCGCCAAGGCTCCAGCACGCCGGCCGAAGGAGGTAAGTTTCCTGCGCGTCCCCGGCAACCCTGCCTACACCCTCCCTTTGCCGCCGCGCCTGAGGCTCTGTGTCTCTGCTGGGACCTGACCTGCTCTCCACCCAGCCACTTTGCCTGTCTGAGTTGTGCTGGGGGTGACATGGAGGGGGCGCCCGTGGTCGTCAAACCAGGACCTTCGCTCTTCGGGGGACACAGCTGCGCAGTCCCCGTGGGCACCGACCGGCTCGCTACCCTGATCCCTAGGGCCGCAGTGACACCCGGTGATCCCTTTGGCTCACTTAAGGCAGAGACCCCTCCCTCGTTTCTGGGTAACCTGCTGAGTTTGGTGGCTGCAGGAGAGGCGTCTCTGTCATTTTCTCCTGCTGAACAGCAGCGAACTTGTTAGGCACCCGTGGGATGTCCACAGGGGCTTCCGCGACTCGGCGTTCTAGTGATTTCTGGCTCTGGCGCCGGGTGGAACAGGTGAAATACAGTTCCAGCCTGAAAACAGCCGCCGACTTTTACAGTCCCTTCTCTTCAATGGCCTTGTCAATGTGGCGCTTCAACATCTGGGGCGGGGGGCGGGGGAGGGACCGGGGGGGGGATGGGGAGAGCGCTGGAGTTGGATTTGCCACTCTGGTGCCAGGAGTCGTCAGAACCGAAGACAACAAATGTCTGCTTATCTCTCATCTATGCAGATGAGCATGTTCTCATTACTTACCCTCACCCTCTCAAGTGCACAGCATGCTTGGGTAGAAACCTGTTCCAGAGAAGTTGTTTGGGTAGATCAGTGAATTTTTTCTTCGTGTGTACTGAAATCAGGGCTTTGAACAGGACTTGCTATTTACTTTGATGCATATGCTGACTCGCAAATAGCCATCCCACCCCCGCCCCCGATTCTGCTCCTTGATGACATTCTCAGTCTAGTAGAGGTCCCCCTGTAAAAGGAATGGCCCGTAAGGACAGAGACCTGGTTAATCTAAGAAGTAGTCCAGGGCTGTTCTCTTGAACTTAGCTGTAGAGGGCCCCTTTTGCCTCTCTTCCGGGCCACTTCCCTCTTGTTCTGTGCAGAGGCTGTAGTGTTTTGTAGTTGTTGGAATAGATCAAAGTCCAAGGATTGGTTTTTCCTTAGACTCCAGTATGATGGAATAAATGGGGTTCATGGAAGCTTCTGTCAGAGGACTACCCGCTAAAAGGAACCTCCAGAAAAACAAAATCTTATCCAACCAAGTTCAAGGTTGAGCCTTAAGTGTCCTGTGTGATCTCTGAGCTGAAGAAAATGCTGGGTTCTGTGTACAAAGGTGGAGACCCTGAGGACGGATGGGAAGTGCAGCCATTCTTGGGAAGGAAAGCTGTACCTACCGTGCTTACAGATAAAGCCACATATTTTTTGTCCAAACTAAGAAAACTGGAGGGACTGGAAAAAAAAAAAACCTAATATTTGCACCAGTGTCTTGCAATTTTTAAATGCTTTTCAGTATTCTCATCTTATTCCAACCACTTCTAAGGGAGGCGTGGTAAAGATGCTTATCATACGTGTACAGGAGGCATGGGGGACTCTAATTCTGGGGTTTATCACAGTGACAGTGGTCCTTCGAGTTCAAAGCCAAGCTTGCTGTTCCTCACTCAGAGCCAGCTCTGTCCTTGTGAAGTCTTGTTTAATGGCCAGACTTGTCCTCTCCTCCTTTGGCCTCCTTGTGATGTGCCGCTCGCTCACTTTTTGCAGATGTGGGGAAACTCAGGGTCAGGCCATCATGAGAGTTCTGCATCACTTCTCCTGTGAGTGGAAGGTCCAAGAGGAGAGTTCATCTAATCGCCTGACAGTTTGTTGCTTTGTGTTTTCTGTCATTGTCCCACTTCTGATTAGATGAGGTCATTCTGTTCAGCGCGCTGGTGGGTGAACTGGACTGTACTCCGACACTGCCTTTGTGCCAGATCATACCACCTCTGAGCCTAAAGTATTTCTCATGGGAAAAAAAAAAAAAGCGCCTACGGAATTATGTCTCTTTTGCCAGCTTTAGCATCCTGCGGTGTCTAGTGATGTGGTATTACTCCTTTAGGAGAAAACCGTCTTTCCTGTATCAGTCAAAGGAGTTAGCTAATCATTGATTCCAGCTTCAGTTTACTGACTCTGGCAGTTTCGATGGTGTACCACTTGACAGAGGGGGAGAAGACTGCAAGTGAGCCCCAGTAACTATGCTGTCTAGTGCTTCTGTTTGACTTTGAAGTGTTCAGGTTAAAGTTCTCTCGGGTACTCCAATAATATATGTGCATTTTTTTTTCTTTTTTAAGCTTTGTGGTTGCATATAGTAACTAACCCCCTCCCCATGGCTGTTCAGTTAATGGAGGTGAATGAACTCACTTCTAAGGACAGCATGCTATTATAAAACAGACAGCACCTTGCATGTAAGTTCCCGGCACGGGAGATGACTTCCCTGGGAGAGGTGAGGTGCGCCTTCTGAAGCGCAGACACAGGAGCCCACTGTTGATCACCCAGGTTGTTTCCTGAGTTCGTCATGTGAAACAGCTGTCTCTTTCTCATGACCTTCCACCTCTCGTTGGGAACGTATAGCTGGCTAAAGGATACATCCCTAGAAACCGGCTTGTGCCATTTTACGAAAGAGCATGTCTAGAGATAGGGAAGCCAGCCATTCCTTTTTACTCGAGAGTGCTGAGGTCCACTCAACATTGCCTCGTGGTTTTGGAGGAGGAACCTAATTAGTGAAACCAACCTACTTTCTGTTCCCTTTAAGAACTCTCTTCTCTCCCCACTCCTTCCTGTACACAGAAACCTGTTTTATTTGGTTCTTACGTACTGCTAATGGATCTTGCTGTTTACTTGGGTTTGGGGTACATTTCCTTCTGCTGAAGAATCCCAATGGCAACACTAACTTGTCTAGAGATGCACCATTTACAGGTGAGAAAGCTGAAGAGTTAGGCGGTGAACAGACTGGCTTGTGGTCATGTGGATGCTGGTCCAAGGCCAAGCTAATGCAGCATTGTTAAGGAGGTTTGTTTCCAAAGTTGTCCCAGGATTGACAGCAAGGGTGCAGATTTGACTTTTAGAGACTGTAGACGTTTGCTGAAAACTTGTGTGCCAGTAATTTTTAGAGCAGGTATATTTTTATTTTCCTACTTATGTTTTCAAATATGGCCTAACTAGATGTGGTTATAGAGAATATAAATGTCCATTCTCATCCTTGTGCTATCATCATTCTCTTGATGAAGATGCATCAGCAGACTCATAATTAATACTTTGTTCCAGGCCTTGAAGAAAAGGGCTTGTTTGAATAGAAACGAACACAGGATGATCTTGTTCTGGTAAATAAAGGCAACCACTAAAGGTGGCCCCATCACCCAGACAGCGAAAGCATAAATATGCATACATTTAATTTGCATTTGCTTGTAGTCCCGTTAAATTGTAATTCAAAGCAGAAAAATAATGTGTGTGTGTGTGTGTGTCTACAGCCTTTCTTATTGTTCTCTGTAAGATACCAAGTCCTAAATGTGTTATTTTTTAAAAACAAAACAAAACAACAACAACAAGCACAACAAACCAAAACCCATATCCCTTCATGAATGCATTGACTGGAGTTGGAGGAGTCCCCTTAATTCTTTAGAAGCTGCCCAGTACATTATGTTAGCTCAGCACAGGCTTCACTTCAAGTCTTATCTTTGATACTGGAGGTGTTTCTGCTAAAAGCCAGAGAAAGGAGCAGGGACCTAGAAATGTTTTGTCTTACTAATTTTTCAATGTTTGTTTTGTTTCTTTACAAATCAACTCCAAGCTTATTTTTAAAAATAGCTAGCTGCCACTGATAAGGTTTTGTTTGGTTTGGTTTTTGGTGGGTTTTTTTGTTTTGTTTTGTTTTTTGGTTTTTTTTCTTTATCCATGCCCTGCTGAAAATAAACTAATAGGCTGGCCTTGGTTTTGTACAATTTATTCTCAACGTTATCATCTTGTGAGTGGCTTCATCAGAACATACAAAGATGATGATCTCTCAGGAAAATGCATGCATTCTCTGCAAACTAGGTTACTTTGGGATGATTTGGAACCCAGCCACTGGGAGGAAGCCAGCCACGTGAAAAGTGTATATTCTCCATAACGCTTGTTTCCTTACGGTTTTGTGGTACTGAGAGGATAAGCAGTGTGTTTGGGGAGTGTATATACAATGGGCCACCTGTAAGAATTGATTGAGAATCCTATCTCTGATATATTTTAGAAAACAACTGTAAAAGTTCGATGAAACTGAAAGCAGGGCGTGGTTGGCGTGTTTAACATTGTTCCCACCCTAGAAATGGGTATACAGGCTTTCCCTGGAGCCTCAGGAGAGGTTCTAATTGCACATGCTGGGAGCCTGGGGGGATGTAATTACCTTGGCGTGAAACTAAGGTTTGGAGACAGGCCTGTAGAAAGTTCATCTTCCTTGTAAGAAAAATAGGGGGTATTTAAGCTGCATCCAGTAATGCTGACTGATGAGTTTGAAGACCAGGATAGAGACATAGCCAGGATAGAGGCATAGGAAGGTGTTGTTTTGCTTCACAGATAGACTGGCACAAGAAACACAATGGCTGAACATTCTGCATGATGGGTTTTTCTTTCTTTCCTATTTTTTCTCTTGAGACAAGGTTTCTCTGTGTAGCCCTGGCTGTCTTGGAACTCTATAGACTGAGCTGGCCTTGAACTCAAAGATCTCCCTGCCTCTGCCTCACAAGGGCTAGGATTAAACACATGCGCCACCACTGCCTGACTGTTTATCTTATTTTAAGTTTATGGGCATTGTTATTTTGCCTGCATGTATGTTTGTGTGACTGTGCTGCGTCCCCTGGAACTGGAGTTACAGACAGTTGTGAGCTGCCATCTGGGTGCTGGGAACTGAACCCTGGGTCTTCTGGAAGAACAGCTAGTGTGCCTAACAGCTGAGCCTTCTCTCCAGCCCATGTGATGGGTTTCTAATGCTTAATTCATACCTTTTTGTTGTTAAAACTGTGCTTACTGTCATGTGACCTATTTGAGCAAGTAGGAAGTATGTTGCAGGTGTTAGGCAAATATTTGTCATGAAAAAGGTTAGGCATCCTGGTTTGTTTATGTGTATATTTTTGGAACTTAAGGCTATTACAAATGGTGAGAAACTTTAAACTCTTTTCAATCACCTTCAAATTAATGTTTAAAATCTTTGGATGTTTTTTTTTTTTTAATTATTTCAATGGTTCTACTCTTTTCTAAGCCACTTTAGGAATATCAACCAAATGGATGGAAAGTAGATCCAGTACTTTACAGTGGTTATGTATCACTATAAAAAGGATTTATTCAATAGATATCAGCTTTTTAATGTGGTTTTATTTTCTGAAGTATTTAGAAAAACTAGCATGTTTAAGAATACTATTTAGCTACTGTTCTTCTTTAGCAAGAAGATAAATCTAAACAAAAATTGTACTCATTGGTGCTGGGGAGATGGACTTGAGTTCAAGTATGTCACTCACATAAAAAACCGAGCATGGTTTGTGTGTGTGTGTGTGTGTGTGTGTGTGTGTGTGTGTGTGTGTGTGTTTGCAATCCCAGTGCTGGAGAGGCAGAGAGACAGGTAGACCTCTGAGCTCACAGGCAAGCCAGCCCAGCCTATGGGTAAGACCTCGGTTTTAATGAAAGAATATATGTCAAAAATAAGACAGGTCACCACTGAGAACAACACCCAGAGTTGACCCCTGGTTGCCAAATGCATGCACACATAGGCACGAACACACATACATGTGTACTACACACATGAACACACAGTTGATTTTTATTTTAAACTGTCTGATGTACGTTATGTGTTTGTATGTATATGTGTATATATATATTTATATATGGAATCTTGGTATCTGATATATATATATGTGTGTTTGTATGTATATGTATGTATAGATATGTATGTATATGTGTGGAATACTTGGTAAGCTTTCTTTTTACAAGCACTAGATGGCATAGTAGTGAGTTTGGGTCAGGGCTCTGAGAGAAGAATGAGCTTGAAGCTTCTCTAAGTTAATCCTCTGATGGTCCAACCTAAAAGACTTGTCTTGTATATCACAATGTGATATTTACACACTTGTTTTTCTGTTACATATCACTTGACCCAAGATTATACATTCCTTGGAGACATACGTTATGGCTCTTTAGCACTGCTAATCTAGTGGCTGCCTCACAGTAGGTGCTCAGTAAATGCTTAAACCAATAAGTCCTATCTGTTCTGTGAAAATGAATGGGTAACACTGCCATTACATCACCAGGCACCGGGAGAGCGATAATTCCCCGACCCTGACACCATCCCATGGGCTGAGGTCCTAGACTGAAGAAGAAGGAAGAAAGGAGAACAAGCCAAGTGCCAGCATGGCTTCGCTTTGCTTCCTTCTCTCCCCACATTTGCCACACTTCACTGATCAGACATTGCTCCAAAATAAACCTTTCCATCCGTAAGTTATTTTTGTCAGGCATTTCATCACAGCAGCAACAGAAAAGCAACTGATAACACAGTCGCAAAAACAGCAGGCAGTGAGACAAAACGATGAGTCAAAATCATTAAGCACCAGCCAAAAACCATTCAAAATGGTTAAAACAGGCTGTAAACCTACCTAATTGGCAAACAGGTCCACCTCTGGAGGAAGAGACTTTTGTGATAATATGCAAAGGTTACTAGTTATTTTTCTGTTGCTCCTGATAAAGCAGTGTGACCAAAGACAACCTAAGGAAGGAAAGGGCTATGGGCTTACAACACTAGAGGGTGAAGAGCCCATCATGGTGGGGAGATGTGGCGGCAAGCAGCAGAAACAAACACAGGAAGAGGAAGCCGAGCAATGACATCTTAACAGCCAACACAGCACAGAGCAACTGAGAGATGAGGCTATGAACTCTGACAGCCCATGCCCCCCACCCAGCACCATACTACCTCCAACAGGGCAGCACCATCTTCTTGCACAGCTCCACCAACTGGTGACTGAGTACTCAGATCACTGAACCTGTGAAGGACATTCTCATTCAAACCACCACGGAAGGCTTTGGCACTTTGTGTCTACTTTCCCAGCCTCGGCTGATTTGCCTATAAACATTAGATATTTTAATCATCCAACAGTACAAAAGAAATTAGGGTAGGGATTATCACAGTGTGGTCCTGGGGCAGTATCAGAATTACCTGGGAACTTGTTCAAGATGCAGACCTTTCACTCTACCCGAGGAATCTGAAAGGAGGATGCCAACACCCACTCAGCAGGGTCTCCGGGGATGCCAACAGGGCTTCCAGGTAGTTCCAACACATAGTACTGGCTGTAAGTGTTAACCCATTTTCTTAAAGTGTCAGCCTCCCAGAGGGTTCTGCACTCCCAAGTGAACCCCTGTGTGTGGAGAGGGTGCCATCTGTCTGCTCGTCAGAAATACCAGGGGAGAACTGAAATTTCTCTTCTCTGCCAGTCTTGGCTTTAGGACTCTGGAGATGACAAGAGAACAAATTGTTGTGACTGGATTGGGTATGTAGGATTTCCTGTGTGTGTGTGTGTGTGTGTGCGTGTGCGTGTGTGTGTGTGTGTGAGTGAGTGATTGATAGTCACTGTCCTTTCTAAGTGATGGGTACTACCAGGAGCAGGAGATTGCTCATGGTGATGACCCTGATCCTATGCATGACATATTTTGGGATATATACTTCAACAGATGCCAGGTATAAGAAAGACAATGAAAGCCAGATATTGTATCTTGGAAGGGAAATACTGATTTTCCTTTTTCTCCTACTCCTTCCTTTCCCAAACCCTGTTCTCTTTCATATGTACCTACATGCCATATACACATATGTGTACAGATATATGAATGTGTGTGGACATATATATACATATACATATACATATATACACATTCATGTGGGGGTTGGAGGACAGACTCTCACTATGTAGTTCAGACTGGCCTTGAACTTTCACGCGTGTATCACCATGCCTGGTTTGAAGCAGTGTTTTGTTTCGTTTTGTTTTGTTTTCTTAAAATTTTCAGAATATTTCAAGTCAATTCAGCATTACAGATATTGATGAACCTCATAGCTAAGGCAATACTGGATTCTATGAGATATTCCAAAGTACATAAACGTGATGCTGGCTTTCAAGGAAACTGACTGCTGAGCACCCACTAAGTCCCAAGCACTTCCAAAGCTCCGTTTCTTTTCATTTTTCTCCTCGTATATGTAAGTGTCTCAGTTAGGGTTTCTCTCGCTGTGAATGAACACCAAACCGTAAACAACTTGAGGAGGAGAGGTTTTATTTGAGCTTATAACTCTCAGGCCAGACTCCACTGCCAAGGGGACTCAGGACAGAAAATCAAACAGGCAGGCACTGGGAGGCGGGAGGAGTTGATGCCCAGGCTGTGGGGGAGCACCGATAACTTGCTTGCTCACAGGACAATCTGGCAGGGACATCTTTCAACTGAGGTTATCTCTTCTAAAAGGAATCTAGCTTTTGTCCAGTTGGTGTAAGCTCAGCTAGCACAACAAGGGAGGAAATGGGAAGCAGTTCAGTTGACACGTGTGCCTGTGAGCCCAGTGCCATGGAAGCTGAGGTTATTGTCATAGCACCTCAGAAGGGAGCTTGGAATAAGAATTTTTAAAAAGGGATAAATAACTAATTCTATATTTATACCTTTAACCTGATGTGCTCTTGCTGTCGCTCTTGTTCTCTCTCTGTCCCGCTCTTCCTCCCTTTCTCTCCCCGTCTCCTCCTCTTCTCCCTCAGAATTCTAGGTTACATGATTAGCATTGCACTCAAAAATCCCAAAGACACCTCTAATTCCATATGTGGAAGAAATCATTATTCCTCCTCTCTCTATCTGATATTCTCACCGACTTCCAAGCTGTCAACCCACTGGCCACCAAATAGCAAAAGCAGAAACATGGGGGCCTTCTTTGACTTCATCTGTGGCATCTAATCCACTACTGACTTGTATCACTGTCATACCCTGAATATCCTCGCCATCCATCTGCGTGCTGCTGTTTTTGCAGTTCACCTCCTAGCTGATGACTTCTGCATCTACTCTGCCTGTCTGATAACCATTATCCATGCTGTGGCCATCAGGATGGTTGAAACAGGCACTATGATTCTGTCTGGATCTTTGTCTCCTGTAGCCACGATAATCCCTCTTAGAAATGGACAGGTTTTGCCTGCCAGGGCTCTCTGCCTTGATGGCCTTTGTCACTATTGCTTAATCTGAGGATTTTCTTTTCTAAATAATTAATCCAAACAGTATTCTATTCTAATGGTTTATGGTTTTATGAGTGTACGCAGGTCCACCTTCATAATTATAATCAATTTCTCTAAGGGATGCAGGATGAAAACTCCATTGTAAATCCTGGGGACTCACCCAACTCTTTCTAAACACCAAGTTTTAGTGTGCTCTGGGACTCCCTGAAGTGTCCTCATCCCTTTTATCAAGTAACCAGAGAATGCTGCCACCGGCTTGAGAAGGCCATACCTTGGTCCAGAGCCCTTCAACATCAGATGTGGCTAGTATAGCAGATGCATGCTTGGACACGGCTGAGATGTCTTCCAAAAGGTGCTGTCTGTGATCTGCGGCTGTGGTTTACTCCAGCCGTCCTGGCAAGAAGACCCAGGTTACTTTGCATAATTGCAGGGGTAGATTTTTAAGAAGAGAATGGTTTGAAGTTATGCTTTCTGTCCTTGTACATAATAGAAACCAGCTGAAATAGTGGGTAGGAAGCTTCGTCAGCACTACATGAGAGGTGTGTGTGTGTGTGTGTTCATCTATGTTTATGTGCATGTATGTGTTTGTGCCTATGTGCATCCATGGTGGGAGGGGGTATTCATTATTTTTCTTTTCTGTAAAATAATTTACAGCTCAAAAAGCAGCCTAAGGATGGGAAGGTGCATTGGGGTTTACAGTTTGAAGGTGCAGCCTATCGGATTGTGAGGCAGTGGGATCATGAAGTAGTGCTCATGATGCATATACAGCCAGGGATCAGAGAGTGAGGGATGCTGCTGCTCTGCTTGCTTCCCCGCCCCCTTTTTATTCAGTCTGGGATCTAGGCCTGTCAGTTGACATTGCCCACACTCAGGGTCTCCTCTTTTTAGAAATACCATGAGGTGTATTTCCTTAAGACGATTCTAAACCAGTATAATTAAAAGTGAAGATTGGCTGTCACAAGTGACCCTAGTCACTGGCACACATCAAATCATGGCATTCCATCTCTGGCTCCATAGGCTCCTGACCTTCTCCTACTACAAAGTTGAGTTCACTCCAACTCAGACGCCTCAGAGTCTTGTTTCAATACTGTTCAAAAGTCCGAAGTCTTATCTGGAACTGAAGGCAGTCTCTCAACTGTGTGCCCTTATAACATAACACGTTACATACTTTCAAAATACAATGGCACCAATTCTCATTCCAAAACAGGGGAATGGGAACACAGTGGGGAATGACCAGACCAAAGCAAAATTCAAAACAAGCAGAGCAAATACCAAATTCTTTCATTCCACATCCAGTATGTGGAGCTCATGGTAGTCTCAGTGTTCCAACCATCGTCAGCAGCTCCATGCTCTGCTGCCTGCAACACACAGTCTCCCGCCTAAGCCAGCTTCACACTGCGCCTACAGCTTTCCCTGGTGAACATTATGGTCCTGACACATCCAACGGTCTGGGGTCTCCATGGCAACACAGGCTTTACTTTCAGAGCATCACTTACTGACCTCTCAGGCTCCGCTTACAAGGAATCCAACATGCCATACTGGCCTGCTGAAGTTTAGTGCAAACCTCTGTGACCCCTTTACTCTTGATATTTCATGTCTATAAATCCAGCACCGTACGGACAGTGCTGCCAAGTTTTGCTGCAGATGGAGATGTAATGTGGCGTTTATCATAGCTCTACTGGCTTCTTTGAGCGTTGGTCCTGGGAAAACACTTCCCAGGGTGATTATTTTCCAGCAGTCAACACCCCTTGGTGGCATTTAATGAAGTTCAGTCTCAACTGAATTTGCTTTTTTGTTTGTTTTTGTGTTGTTTTTGAAGCTGGAACCCTCAGAGGGAGAGCATCGTGCTTTCAAGGCAATTTCTTTCTTGCCAGTACAAAGTATGAAAGGTTCTCCTTGACTGAGCATAGATGCTTTGTCTATATACCAGAGGTTCTCAACCTCTGGGCCATATAATCAATCCCTTTGGGAAGGCAAAGGACCCTTTCACAAGGGTCACCTAAGACCGCTAAAAAACACAAATGTTTATATTATGATTAGTAGCAAAATTACAGCAACAAAAGTAATTTTGTGGTTGGGGGTTCACCACAGCGTGAGGAAGTATATTAAAGGGTCACAGCATTGGGATGGCTGAGAACCACTGGTTTATATTCTCCACAACTTTAACTCCATTCTATAACTCCACAACTGGTCTATATGGTCCACAACTTTAACCCCATCCACTCTTTTCCTTACCAGTCTTTGTGTTTTGAATTCTCATTATAAGCTTCAATAAGAGTAGTGAATACTAACCCTACCACGGCCTAAATATTATGCTGTCTTGAAATTTCCTCCACTAAATAACGTAGTCCATTACATCAGAATTCAAACTCACTCAAGTAATAAGGGCATGGGCTAAAAGCAGTTACTTTTGTTTTTGTTTGTTTGTTTTGTTGTTGTTGTTGTTGCCAAAATGCCAGAATTGGCTTCTAGTTTATAATAGAATGTTTGGTTGCTGTTGAAGGGCTCTGCGGAGTCCCCTGTGGAGTCCCCTGTGGAGCCCCCGTTCTGACTGTCACTCCAGTCTCAGGGCAACCAGTCTATTCTGTACTATTTGGTGTTCAGCCCTGCTGAGCATTAGCTGGTTTCTGACCCTCCCTACAGCCTGTGCGGCCGAGTCTGGAGTGTGCCTTACGTTGACTGACCATGTGTTGGGATCGTTCTAAAGCTGCTTTGGAAGGAGGCCATCACCGTTTTTCCATCTGATCTCTGGGAAGGCTTCAGTGCTGTGGTTACTGAACTCAGTGCCCTATAAAGCTCTCAGCACCAGAAGGGTAGACTACACAGCATGAGCTGCTTTCCCCCAGGATGTCCTTAACAGCACAGGGCCAGCATATGTAAACATATTGACGAG
>NW_022196904.1:155815712-155830315 GCF_008632895.1 Mastomys coucha | reverse complement strand
AAAAAAAAAAACTTTTGCAAAATCCCAGGCAAGGGAGGAAACACACAGAGGCCATGCATTCTGCTGCCCAGTTAATGCTGCGCATGGCCCTTTTCTAACTTTCTAGTGCTTGATGGAATAATTGTGTGATCAGCCTTTCTGTAATGGCCCCTGCAGTAATTACCCCCAAGGAAGCTTGTCCACAAGTCATATTTCTAGAACGATGCTCCTGGAATGGCCAACTGGCTCTCTGGGAGCAAGGATGAAGGGAAGACTTTTTATTATAGACTGCTTTAAAAATCAGAACCTTGAACCTTGGGTGTGAGTTAGTTAAATTAACATTGTAACAGAGGAAGGGATGCGAAGGTTGGGCAGGCTTGTGGTTAGGAGAAGGGAAGGTAGAGATGCAGGATGGGGTGGGGTGGGAGGTGGGTTTTCCTCTTCAAAACTCCTCCCTGCCCACACCAATGGATGCTAAGTGGCTCGTACTCACAGAGGACTCCACACTATATAAGATGGCTTTAGAAGGCTTGCCCATATGCTTCCATCAGCAAATATAATATTTAATTAAAGAGGAAAAGGTCAACACTGCCTACATCCACAGAAGCAAGCAGCTGCAGGGGAAGGAATTAGCGGCTAAAGCATTCATCTGTCTAGGTGTTTTTCGGGTTGGAATAAGACACAGGGCTCCAGAATCCTAGAGAGCTGAGAGGTCATCCTGACCTGCTGGGCCTGCTGCTGCGGATCTGTAGTCCCAGCTATTTGGGTTGTTAAAGCTTCAGGATCACAAATTCAAAGCCAGCCCTGGCTACAGAATAAATTCATAGGCAGTCAGGATAACTTAGGGAGACCTGTTCCAAAATAAGAATTAAAAGAAGGTTGCAGGATACTGTTCTGCCATGTAGGAGACCCTGAGTAATGCCTCAATTAAGAAATAAATAGATCTGACCCATGCTCGCATTTACTCTTGGCCGTTACTGTGTAACCGACATTAAAATCTTACAGGGAGAGCCTTCCTGGTGGTTAACCACTGCAAGCTCCTGTTGCCACAGACCCATCCAGCCACTATGACTTCCCTGCCATGAACAGAAAATTAATGAAAAAAAAAAAAATAACCACCTGTCTTAGTTCAGTCTGCTGCTACAAAGGACCGTTGACTAGGTGCCTTCTACCTACCAGAATTTATTTCTGATGGTTCTGGATGCTGAAAGTCTAAGATCAGAATGCTGGCATGGTTACTTTCTGGGTTGAGGTTCTGGAGAACCGATCTTACATGATACAGTTCTGTGGCAGGAAGAGAGGGAGAGGGCCTTCTGAGGGTTGCTTTTGTGAGATTTAGTTTTACTTTTAATTATGCATCTGTGTGTGTGTGCCTATTGTGGGCATCTGCACATGGGTGCAGTGTTCTTAGAGATGAGGGACATCAGATGCCCACAGGCCATTGTGAGCTGCCCGATGTGGGTGATGGGAATTGAACCTGAGGCTTCTGGAAGAGAAGTAGATACTCTTGACCACTGTTGACGAGAAATTCGGAAAAGAAGCCCTGTCTGGCTGTGAACACAAAACCTCCCGGAAGGAGTCTCTGTGTCTGCAGAGACTGATGATGGGCCATTGGAATGTCAGTACCACACAGAGACTGGAATTTTGTGGGTCCAGGACCCCATCACTTTATATTTTATTCAACCTCTATTCCTTGCCCTACTCTGTATCCGAACACCTTGTGGTAATAAATACAAACCTCTGAAAAGCGACTAAGTGAAACACTAGCTTCCACCAATCCAAGAGCTAAGAACGTCATTGGGTAACATGTTAGGTCTCTGGAAATCTTCCCCCATCCCAGACTATCTACCTCTCTGGTGTACCCACCAGTGCATTTTAAAATTGCTATGATTCTTTGTCCTGTAGAACAAAAGCAAACAAACAAAAAAAGCCCCACCAAAGCAATAACATAGCATGTCCCATGTCCTTCCACCCTGTGAAACTGCTTCCACGTGGGAATATGGAATTTGGGGTAACATAAATCTGTGTTTCTGGGTCATGGTCATTCAAAATGGCTCTGGAATGAACTATTTTTTTGCTCCCTTTAAGATGAGGGCTGCTTTTATGTTGATACTGTTGAGCCTTTTCTCCAATCAGTAGTCTCCTGACTTCTGGGAGGGGCAGGGCTGGGTGGGAGGGATGGGGAAATGGCGGGGGACTGGGGGGACACGACACAGGCTTTCAGTTTATTATATGGTAGTCAATGCCCTAAAAGAAACACATTCCACGATGAACTGCAGTATATACAGAGATATAAATAATACCTTTAATCAAAACAATGGCTTCATGAAACAGCACTTCCACAGTATATGAAATATACTCTGTTCTGTTCTGGAATGTTCCCTCCTACCACCAACTTCAAATACACAGTGTCCTTGATCCACTAATTGGTATTATTTCCATGATGGGGCTCTGTGGTGTAGAAAGCCTGAATTTGCTCTACCCTCACCTTTCATACTGTCTTGGGATTGTGCCTTGTATCCAACACTCTGCATTAATGTGCCTTCCAGGAGATGTGGGGTGGGGTGGGGTGGTTAATGACCTTGTGAAGCCTTTCCCCATAAAGTCTTCATTTCTACCAGCACACAAGATGAGTCATGGAGTGTAGACACCTGTTGGAATTTGGACTTGGAGGACAATGGTTCATAAAGCCACCTTGTCACACAGCACTCATAAGCTTCAGCAATGAACCATAGCTTTTAAAGTGAGCCTATCTGTATTTTTTTTTTCATGTAATGATTACTCTAAAGTTTACAACATTTTTAGCAAGGACCTAATACTGTAAAGCAGCAATAAAAACCAACCAACCAACAAACAAGCCCTTACTTAAAACACACCCAGGACAATTTGAGGTTTGTTTTTTTTTTCTTCATCTGAATTTCACTGATGGATCAAGTCTTCCCTTTTCCACCAGCCAACTCAGCACAAAACGCACAGAGATGGGGTGCAGGACCCTGTGGCTGCTCACACACTCTCAGCAGGCTGCTTTACTGCTAGGACACACTTCCTGTTTGCAGAGGGCTTCTCTGTTCCCTAAGGTTCCACATTGATTATGGCCGTTTTTCAAACAGAAAACCTCCCCAATCCTGTCATGTCTTTTTCCAAGTCTTTATAAGATTGTACAGAGCCGAGCATAGCTTTTGCCTGGGGAATCCATGCAGAGATACAGAGGTCTTTGTCCCACAGAAATTGACCCCGTTTTATTATTTCTGAAATGCCTCTCTGATTTCATTCATTCGTTTTAAGGAGGTTCCATGGCTTCGAGAGTGAGCCTAGAAGTGAGTTAGCTTTTCCTGTCACAGTAACAGGATACCCCCACAGAAACAACTTCAAGGGGATTTATCTTGGCTCAAGGTTCAGGAACTAGAGTCCCATCCAGCATGGCAGGGGAGTCTGAGTGGCTGGAATGGGTCTGTGACAAAGGAAACTTGAAGTGGCAGTGTCTCATGTGGCCCACCCAGGAATCAGAGAAAACTTGACCCAAACTGGGGGGCTGTGCCAAAGGTTCTAGCTCCTCCCAAAACAGTGCATTCAACTGTATGGGGGTCATTTTAGATCTAACCTGCAACAGCCTTACTTGTTGTTTGCTATGCTGTTGAGACTACGTTGCAATCTAGGGACAAGAAAGATAATGCTCGTGTTGTCTAAATTGTGGTTTCCATAAGACCTCATTGTACTTTAAAATTGCTGTTTTGTTTTAAAGATTCTTCTCTCTCTCTCTCTTTCTCTCTCTCTCTTCTCTCTTCTCTCTCTCTCTTCTCTCTCTCTTCTTTCTCTGTTTCTCTCTCTCTATTTCTCTCTCTCTGTCTCCGTGTGTGTGTGTGTGTGTGTGTGTGTGTCTGTCTGTCTGTCTGTCTGTCTGTCTTTTTCCCTCTCCCCCCTCCCCTTCCTTTCCCTCCCTCCCTGCATGTAAACCCACCCCCACGTGCACGTACAGGTGCACACTGAGGTCAGAAAAGGGCGTCAGGTTCTCTGGAGCTGGAGTTACAGCTAGTTCTGAGCTACCTGATGAGGGCACTGGAAACAGAACTCAGGTTCTTTGGAAGAATAACAAGTGCTCTTTACCGCTCTCTCCAGCCTCTGGAATTATCCTTAAGGAGGGAAAAAGTTGGGGTGACCTATAAGAGAGAGGACCTCAAGAGGTCTCTGGTCAAATCCTTTGCTTTTCTCTTAGTCGAAAAGCCAATAACAAGTGCATTTTCCAAAGTCCTACCTACCGTTTTAAAGCTGAGATGGACTTCATTTCCGTTTTATTTTCTATGAAATATTTATAATGTGTTTGCTACTTTATCTTAAAGTAAGATTTCATAAATGTTTTTATTTCACTTAATTATGGTAGTAAAAAATGATGGATATTTTGGTGACAGTTTCATTTTCAATTATTATGTCCTTAGAATTGTAGATGATAAATTGTCTTTCTCTTTCCTTTGGAGAAATTGCACAGAGAAGTCCCCCAAATTTCCTGTCTCCTATCAGCAAAACTCCCATAAAGCAAGGAAAACAAGTAATGAAAACTTTATTTTGACGGGCGACATACGCAGGCTTTTCTTTGGCCTGAGAATTCATCTTTGGAAAGAAACAAAAACGTTATTGCTTTGATGAGCTATTTTTGAATGATGCTGGTTTATTGTTTTTCCCCAAGATGTGTGGTTTAGATAGAGAGGTGAGGGTGAATGGGAAACAGGACAAATGGCAGCTCTGCCCCTGGTGCCAAGAGAAACAGGACTTTTGCATATGTTTGTTGGTAGAAACAAAATGGAAATTCAGCCTGTGAGATGCGTGTCCAGCTGGGTTTCATAATTCTGTTAAGCAATATCTCAGAAACTGTCTCCTACAGTGTCATTGGTAATATGAGCACGATGCATCCTTTTTTGTATTGCAGACTTTGTTGGAGGGGCATTCGTTTCCACACGTGTTGAAACCTCTGGGAGGGGTTTAGTGCTTAGTGCTAGGTCTCCGCACACAGGCTGAGCAACCTCGAGTCACTGGACACCCTGCACATTGCCTCTGTGTTTGTTTTCTCCTTAGTCTTCATCCTTCACTGAAGTGTCACCTAGCTCTCACCAGCTCACTCTCCTTTCCTGGTGCTCAGAGTCGTGTCTAAGCCCAGAGTTTTCAACCTTCCTAACGCGGCAACCCTTTAACACAGTTCCTCATCTTGTGGTGACCGCCAACCATAACATTATTTTGTTGTTTCTTCATAACTGTAATTTTGCTACTGCTGTCTGGCATAATGTAAATATCTGATATTCAGGATATCTGATACATGACCCTCCCCAAGGGGATCATGAGCCAAAGCTTGAGAACACACATCTAGCCCAAGGCTGGTCTGCAATTCCTATTACATGAATCCATTCATTTATAAGCTGCAACTTCCTTTGTTAATCTTCTAGCTTACCCTGCCTTTTGCAAATGTGAACCCACCTGGCTTCTACCTGCCCACTGTTTCAAGTTCTTGTCCCAGGAAGTGGCTTTGTGTGCCGCCAGATGTTAGTCTTTTTTCGTTTCTTTATATTTGGGGGTATGTGTGCACTGCATTTGAAATAACTTAATGACCTCACGTATCTCTTTTGGAGACTCATCTACGCTTGAGACCCCCAATTTTATCACAGTGAGGAATGTGCGCATGCACAGAAATCCTTTGAAACCCTCAGCCTGCCTCTTTCCCCAAGTTTGGAGTTTTCATAGAGTTGCAGATTTAGAAACTTGAGCCATCTTTCTCTTCTGTTCAGCCGGGGCTTTCATAGCCGCTGACTTAATATGGCATTCTCTGTCTTTGCCTCTTTCCTATACTGACCCCTCTTAACGACCCTTCCTCAGCGGATTCCCAAATTTTGTTGCACCCTTCTCCAACCCTTCCCCATGTTTTCGTTTCCTCCATAGCACCATTGATCCACAGTCTGGTCCTACTGGATGGACTGTTGGCCATCCTTCCTCACCATCATCATCATCATTATCGTGGGTACGATATTACAGAGTGACAGCAGCCATATACCACATCAGCACCAAAGATATAGAATCATAGATCTTAGTGGTTTGTAGCTGCATACTTTGGTAGTGGGGAGATGGGAAAGGGTGGAAGGACATGGGACAGGCTATGTTGAGACCCCTACCATGGACACATTAATTGTGCCATGTTCAAGCTTTTCCTCTGAAGGCAGTGGTACAACAAGAAGAGTTTTGTTGGCAAGTGATGAGCTCATACCTTCAACTGGTCACATGAGCAATACGGGGAAGTGAATTTGAAAGGAAATAAACCAGCAACAGCGGGGCTAAAGAGAGATCTGAGACCTCAGTAAAGGTGGAGAGCACCAACAAAAGGGAGCAGCCTTGAAACCTGGAGGTGATGATCTACGTAGATACGAGTGTTGAGAGAACATGAGGGGTTGGAGAAAGAGATTCTTTAGTTTTTAGCTGAACATTTAGAAGAGTGGAAAAAGAAACTTCACTGAGATAAGTGTGTGAAGAGGCCCCATGGCTGAGGCAAGAAGTTCACCATGATGAGTCTCACCTCAGATGCTCAACTGAGAGGCCAGTGGGAGGTCTGGGCAAGGTGTGGCTATAACTAGAGTGGTCCCGGAGGGATATGGTGGTTGTGGTAAGGTAACAACAGGTTGTGGACACTGATCCAAGCCATGGGAGCAGATGTAGCTGAGACACCTGCAGGATCTCTAGGTGGAGTCTTGGAGGAGGGTGGATGTCAGGAAAGATCATTGTGGAACCATGATAGTTAGGAAGCTTGTGAATTGTTACAGGCTTGGGATTAATAAAAGTTCCCTGAAAAGGTGTGTGTAACAGAGCATACTGTCCTCTGCTCTTAATTTGCAATTTAATTACCTCATACATTGGCTCAGGCTCTTTTTACTACTGAATTGCCTTCTATTTTCTTCTGTGTTTGAGGAAATGGCGTCTAATTTTTGAGCTATGGTACACATTCAGCTGTTTTAGAAGGTGTCTGGGGAAGCTTCCCCAGAAGCAGTTTCTCAAGCCCACTTACTCCTTGGCGATTCTTCTTCTTGTGACTTTCCCTGGAGCTTTCCCCTGAGGCCAGCTTGTCACTGCCTCACGGCTTATCTCTCCAAGCAGACTCAAGTCCTGCAGGCAGAGGCCGACCGCATATTTGCCCGCCCTGTGTTCCCACCCAACTTAACAGCTTCAGTGCCTTGTACACCTCAGATGCTGCTGCTGTTGTCTTGTTATTTTAGTTCTCCTTTAGAAGAACAAAAGGAAAGGGGGAACTTAAACTTCTGTAGGATCTGAATAAGTCGGTGTGCCTGAAAATGCCTGCTTCAAAAATGTTTGCAGCTTATTGTTCTTTTTCTTTCTTTTCTTTTTTTTTTTTTCTTTCTTTTTGGCTTTCAAGACAGGGTTTCTCTGGCTGTCCTGGAACTCACTCTGGAGACCAGGCTGGCCTTGAACTCAGAAATCCACCTGCCTCTGCCTCCCATGTGCTGGGATTAAAGGCGTGAACCACCACTGCCTGGCTTGTTCTATTTCTTATTCAAAGACAGACAGAGAGAGAGAGAGAGAGAGAGAGAAAGAGAGAGAGAGAGAGAGAGAGAGAGAGAGAGAGAGATTGAAGTACTGAGAATGCCCACTAAGGCCAGGGTAACTCCTGTGATTTGTCTTTAGTGTTAGTTACTTTAGACTCTAGAGGAAGACACTGTCTTTTGACCACTCCTTTCTACCTGCTTGTGAAAGGAGTTTATCTCTTGGTGTGTTAGAGCAAGCATCAGGAGCTTCTAAAAAGCATTTGCTTACATTTGCCCACATTGAATTTGAATACAGTGAGCTCTGTGGTCAGAGAAGCACAACTTTAACTCATTCAGCCTTACGCTGACACTTCCGTGACCTCTGGTCAAGTGGCTTGACCTTGTTCCCGCCTCCCCCGCCTCTCTTCTTTTCATCAGTAGAATGAATATCTAAACAGTGGCTCTTTGACCAAGATCAAAGGCATGGTCTATTTGAGAAACCAAATAGAGTGATGACCTTTGAGGTGTTCAGAACAGAAGTATCACACACACACACACACACACACACACACACACACACACACACACACACGAGAACGTATTTTATAGGGATTACAGAATGAGGTCCCACTCTGGACATCATTTTTATCGCAAGGGTGGATAAGCAGATCTGTGCTAAGGGGCTTTGTAAAGAAGACTTTCTTCCCTAGCTCTGGAGCCCAAGGTTGGGAAGGAAGCACTTTACTGAAGTCTGCCAAGGCTTTCTAAGTTGAAACACTACCTCAGTATGGGTGCCGAAAACTTGTTGTGTACCTGTTAAAAAAGGATGCTGGTGGACAGCAAAATATTGGTTGGTTAGGGTTCGGAGTAGTGCATGATGCTCCCAAGGTTAACTAAGTATGTGCTTCTTGTGTGGGTGTAACTTACTGCGCTGCAGAGAATCTAATGCCAGGACACGCACAGGTCCATGTTTCAATGAGCACACCTGTTCAGGTTCTGTTTAGATGCTCTCAGAAGGCACACACCTGTGGAATTTTTAAGACGTTTGCATTTAATTGGATTCCTCAAATGCCAGGGAAAATTTCAGTAATAGATATATTAATAGTCCAGTGGTATGTGTCCGCTGTCAGCAGGATCGGACTAGACTTATCAACATGGGTAATACTTGATCAAAACGAGAGGAAATCATTTTCTGTGGCTAACACAAACACTGGAACTGCCTGCCGAGCTCGTGTGACACCTGCTCTCAAGCCTCTGCGCTGATACCACTGCAAGGGGACTTTGAGACTGGCCACTGTGTGCCTATAGCTTCGGTGACCATTGAGGTCCTAGCATTGTCGTTGACTTCACACATGCCCACCTGTCAGAGCTAACTACAACTGTCAAGGGCCTTCTGGATCTTCCAACAGTGCTATCCCCCTGGCCTGCCACCCGATAGGCTTCATGGTAGACACTGGCCGTGCCTGGTCCTGAAGTGTTCTCTGCAGACAGGATTGCCCAGGGGAACCTGCTGTATTTTGTGCCCAAACATTCCCAGCTTGGTGAGATGTCTAGTTACATGAGGTTATGGTAACCTTTATGTAGTACGGCATTGTAAGGAGGGTTTGACTGAAGAAAACAAGCATGTTTGAACGACTCATCTTGGGTGAACATCCTATTTGTCAAGCACCCCGCAGCCCATGGGCTAAGATTTCTGCATTCAGAGTTTAACACATTGGGATAGAGATCTTTGTGTAATCACAACATTGGCTCTGGTAATATAACACTAAAATCTGAATTGTTTACTCAGCCCAGCAGTGAGTCCGGTGGTATCATCAGGTCCATAGTTGGGCTGTTTCTTGGTCTAACTTGGGTCTGACTGCAGGCTAGATCACAGATTTACGTAACAAAGTCAAAGCTCGGCTGGTGGAACAGGAGCCATGGAGGCAGAGACTAGAAGGCAGTGTTCCCTACAGTGGTACCTGTATTTTGCCAGCAGCACTGGAGGTGTCCAAGTTCTCTGAATCATCTGTCATCCACACATGCTATAAGATGTCACCTTGGACACCTTAATAGGCCTATCAAAAAAGTACCTTGTGGTTTTGAATTGCTTTTTTAAAAAATACCATCTTTCTATCTGTTGTCTTTAACTGCTTTTATGGTGGAGAGCTATGCTCTCATTATTTATCAGATAAGTTACTATGTAAATAATCATGCTGTCTATATATAAGACAGTTTTACTTTGGAGATAAGAAGAAACACAGAAAGATTTGTGGCAAAGTGTATTGAACAAAAAATTTTAAAAATAACAGTATATTAAGCTTTGAGTGAAGGCCGGGGCAGTGGAAGGGAGATGAGTTGTGAATCAAGCCCTAGTGATTTAAGTATCCACCAAAAAGTTTGAAATAATCACCAAGACCCAAAGCATGAAATTTAAGATCAGCCGTCTTAGAAAAAAATAGAATTAATAGGGCTAGAAGAAGTAAGAGTTGGTTCCCATGAGGTCTTTGAGATCACTGTCCATGGATTTCCATCATGAAAATAAAGCATGGGCATATTGACCATTACAGCACAGAGATACAAATGACACAAAATTGCTAAAATAAGTAGAGGGTAGAAGCTGAATGTTAAGAAATAAATAGTGGGGAAAAGGAAATAAATACTGGGAAACTAGTCTGCAATTAAAGAGGGGAAGGAAGGAAGAAAGGGAGAGAGGGGGCTGCAAGGACAGTGCCCTGGCAATGTGTGCCTAAACTTCCCTGGGCATCCGTCCTAGTCCAGGTGCTCCTAAGTCATAGCAATGCATTGCCTTCCTTCATCTTCAGAGGAACCCCTGAGGTAGAAGAGGATACCATGACCATTTTACTAACAAGGAAACCAAGGGCCAGGCATATTACATGTTGCTCAGGAGGAGGAAGTCAGGTGCCAATACCAGGTGGTCCAGTTACGGAAGCATCTCTCTAAGGTAGGTGGCCATGGAAGCCTCATGATAGGCTGATGGCTGGGACACTTCAAAGCATAAACAGTGGGTGTGCCTTTCCCCCTCCGAGATGGCTTTGACCTGTTTTGTGAGGCCATCTTTTGAAGAAGTACTTAGCTTTTGTTCAGTTGTAAAGCAACCAGATGTTTAAGTGGCCATCCCCAAAGTTCTCAGCATCCCGGTTCTTCTTTCTTACTTGGGGAGGCCAGTGAGACAGAAAGAAGCATCCTCAGTCAGCGGAAAGAAAGGGAAGCATGCTCCCTGTTTCTCTTATAAAGCACTAATGCCCTTTATGAGGATTTCATTTTCATGATTTAGTTTCCTCTCAAAGATGCCAGCTGGAATTCACACACACAGAGAGAGAGAAAGAGAGAGAAAGAGAGAGAGAGAGAGAGAGGAAGAGAGGAAGAGAGAGAGCTAGAAGGGGTTACAACGTGGACATTTCAAGGAGAAACATTTAAGTTATAATATAGACTCAAAGTGCAGAAGTAAAACTAATGCATGTGCAAGAAAAAAGCGTTCCAAATAGAAGGCACACTAAGTGTAAAGTCCTGGGCTTTCCTTACCTCTCCTTTCTTCCCCCTACATGGCACACACTGATTCTCTACAGTGGCTTAAAGCACTCCAACAATCTTTGTGCCTCAAGACTAGTATAGTGCTTTGAACTCCAGATCTGAGAAAAAAAAAAGATATATTGCCCTAAAAAGACCAACAGAAGTCATTTTTTAACATAACCTTTAAATCAATAATTAATTTTGTCATTGTTTTGCTTTGTTTTGTTTGAGACAGGTTCTCCCTTTTTAACTCAGGCTTGCCTCCGAATCAAGAAAGTGAGATCCTCCTGCCTCAGTCTTACAGGTGCTGAGACTATATAGCATGTACCACCGTGCCTGGCCAGTGATTTCTGTTTTCACAGAAAAAGAAATTACTGGAGAAAAAACGTATTGTTAGAACAATGTTAATAATAATGATGAAAGGTTAAACTAATTTCAGTGCCTGACATTTAGAGAAATGATTAAATGGTATTATTCCCAAGGACAGAATTATTTGACGGTAAAGTACTATGGTAAAATCTATTTCAAATAAATGGAGAAAGATGTTACAAACAATTACAATTTGTTCACCATTTATTGTGCATTTGATTGCCTATGAATACAGTATGAAGATTGTAAGAGAACAAAATTTATTTTTCATTTCTGATTTGTTTTATTGAGATGGAGCATCATTCTGTTAGCCCAGGCTGGCCGCAAACTTACTTTGTAGCCCAGGCTAAATTTCAATTTAGAACAATATTCCTGCCTCAGTTTCCTGAATATTGGGATTACAGGGATGAGCCCTCCATGCCCAGCAGAAAGCAAGTCATTTTTTAAAAATGATATTATAGGGAATAGAAATTAAGGACAAGGACAATAAGATATGGGGTGTGCCTGATACCAACAACCAGGGACTAGGACATAGATATAGATGGCCCTGCTTCCAGTGTAGGCAAAGATACTGCGATTGGAGAAATGTCCTTCAAAGCTTACTGGAAGTAACATTGATTGCAAAAAAAAAAAAAAAAGTGAACAATGTCAGCAGATGAGATTTATTTTTGGATTAAAAAATTACTTTAAGGGATGTTTTAGATCTATGATCACAGCCCATATCCAATTACAGCATTAAAACGAACAACAACAACAAAAAAAACTCTGAGAAAGCTTTAATTCTTAGCAGATCTTGTACTTTGATACTTCGTACAACTGAAGTCCAGAAAAGCAGAGGAATTTAGTAAAGCCCATAGGAACCATGTAGTAGAACCTGGGCTGTGTTGAGAAATAAAACCTTTGAGTTTGTCCCACCAGGTCATATTAGAATGGGACAATAAACTCCCTAGAACCCATTAGGCCCTTAAAATGGGTGGAGTAGGCTTTATATGAGGGCAAGGCACTGCAAGCAGGATGGAAGCAGGAAAGGACGATAGTATTTCACGATTGTTTTGGGTTTAAACATTGCATATGGCAGTCTTATGTAGTTCCCCCTTTAGACGAAGGGAGTTTCCTTAGATGGGACCACAACGGATACTGGCTTCCTTGAAATCGCCTTTGAAATCTTCTCCACTTTGCTGGTCCTTCAATCATTAACAAGTAAACAGATATGACCTCCATAGTCACCATTGCCAAGGAAAATCACCTTTAGCACATGCCTACGATCCCTTTCAAAAGATGTAATAATTTGGTTGCAAGGGTCCTATGCCTCGGTCAAGGGCTGCTTCAGAGCCTTAGGGGCTGTTGTAGAATTCTTTGTGTTCTAAAGAGGTGTCACATCTCAGGTTTGCTTCAGCTTATGAGTATATGTGGCACTGATATGAGCTGACATAGCTGTTTGTCTTGTTGGGCAACAGGAGGGAAGTAGAGTTGACCTTGCAGTGATACACTGGCATGTCTAAGGTGGCTCGCTCTCTCTGTCTTCTCAGTAGAGTACAGCATCCAGAGTGAGGCAATGCCACCCACATGAGTGATCACAAGAGGGCTAAAGAAGCATGGAGAGCCAGGCAGTGGTGGCACACGCTTTTAATCCCAGCACTTGGGAGGCAGAGGCAGGCGGATTTCTGAGTTTGAGGCCAGCCCGGTCTATAGAGTGAGTTCCAGGACAGCCAGGGCTATACAGAGGAACCCTATCTCAAAACCTTCCTTCACCCCCACCCCCAACCCCCCAAAAAGAAAAGAAACGTGGAGGATAGAGGCTGAAGAGATGGCTCAGTGGTTAAGAGTGCATGCTGCTCTTCCAGAAGACCCAAGTTCTATTCCTAGCACACACATTGGGTGGCATACAATTGCTGTAACTCCCATCCCAGGACATCTGACACCTCTGGTTTCTGTGGGCACGCACACTCACAAAGAAAATAAACCTTTACAATAATAAGTACACATGGTGGGAAGCACCTCTAGGTACTTTCCGTGTGCAGTGTTTTTTTGTAAGATGCCTAGGGCAGGGGGGTGGCGTTTAGAGGGAAGGGCTTGGTGAGGCAGCAATTGCAAAAACAAATATATGGTCCTTGCCCTCAAAAAAATCACAACAGATAGGAGGGCTACAAAAAGTACACAAGGTTGTGCAATTAGAGATAAGGTGACAAGAATGGAATGTGGCTACATGTAGGGTAAAAAAGCCTGGCTTAAGATTCAAGGGTAAAAGCCTTTGTGAGTGTGATGTTTTTTCTATTCGGGATGGGAATGCACCAGAAACCTGGGAGGTGAGAGACTCCCAGGACTCAAAGGGAGGAACCTTAGATGAAATGCCAGTAGGGAGAGGGAACTTACAAAGCCCACCTCCAGCAGGAAGACAGGGCATCAAGTGAGGGATAGGGTTGCCATCCCACAGTCACATCTCTGACCCATGATTGTTCCTGTCTGAAAGAACTGCAGGGATGGAAATGGAGAGGAACCTGAGGAAAAGAAGGTCGAGTGACAGGCCCAAAGTGGGATCCAGCTCAAGGGGAAGTCCCGAGGCCTGACACTATTACAGAAGCTATGGAGCACTCACAAAAAAAGGAATCTATCATGACTGCCCTCCTAAAGACCTAACAAGCAGCTGAAAGAGTCAGATGCAGATATTTGCACCCAACCAATGGACAGAAGCAGCTGGCCCCTGATATTGAATTAGGGAAGACTGAAAGAAGCTGAGGAGAAGGGTGATCCTGTAGGAGAACCAACAGTCTCAATTAATCTGGACTCCTGAGATCTCTCAAACACTGGACCACCAAACAGACAGCATATACCAGCTGATATGAGGCCTCCCAACACACGTACAATAGAGGACTTCTGGGTCTGTGTTCATTCAAAGATGATGGCACCTAACCCTCAAGAGACTGGAGACCCCAGGGAGTTTAGAGGTCAGGTGGGGTGGGAGGTGGGGACATTCACTTGGAGAGGAGGTGGGTGGGGAGGAGGTGTGGAATGTGGAGCAGTTGGAGGATGGATGGGGAGGGTGGGAAATGGAATATGGAATGTAAAATATAAATTAAAAATAAAAGAAGCCGGGCAGTGGTGGTGCATGCCTTTAGTCTCAGCACTTGGGAGGCAGAGGCAGGTGGATTTCTGAGTTCAAGTAGAGCCTGGTCTACAGAGTGAGTTCCAGGACAGCCAGGGCTATACAGAGAAACCCTGTCTTAAAAAAAA
>NW_022196904.1:155761506-155815602 GCF_008632895.1 Mastomys coucha | reverse complement strand
CCACATGGTGGCTCACAACCATCTGTAATGAGATTTGATGCTCTCTTCTGGTGTGTCTGAAGACAGCTGCAGTTTACTTACATATAATAAAAATACATTTAAAAATTTTAAAAAGGAAAAGAAAAAGGAAAAAAAAGATTCAAGGTTAAGCCTTTGTGGGTGTGTTGGTTTTTCTATTCAGATGGGAAGACTGGCTAGTACACAGAGCAACACGCGTGGAAGTTACCGAGTCACACATTTAAAAGTGATAAAGTACTCGAATTGAGCCCTTTCCTTTTGAAGTTCAGCTCCCTTTCTCTGAGTTCCAGGAAATACATTCTAGCAGGCGAGCCGCAGTCCTTTAATGATATGGCCGTGCCAGGGAATAGGAGGCATAGAGATAACCTATAGCCTCTTCCTGCTGTCCATCTCGAATGGATTGTGGTCCTCTGCTACCAACACCCTTCCTGAGCCCCAGGGTGCTAGTCCCAAGGCAGGGACCAGTCGAGGAGTCCTTCCCAGGATGCTAGAGTGAGCAGTGAAATGGGAGAGGTGAGCATTTTATTTCCACTTGTCTTATGGGACTTAGAACCTCGCAGAACACCTTTTCAGTTATTTGTAAGTGTATCTTATCTTTCTCTGCTGGATTATAAACTTGTTGAGTAAGGAAGGGGCTCGTTTAACTTTCAGTGAGCAAGAGGTTGACAAATGGAATTCTCTTCAATCCAAGTCTTGTCAACTGAATTGGGCAAATTCCTTTGTTTAACAGTGTCATTCAAAATGACATGGAACCATTTCAGGTGATGACTTTGCTCCGTATCAGTGTGTACTCATTGCGTTCTACGAGCTCCTCTACACTTTATTGTAGTGGGCTGTGTTAGGTGACTGCCCAGCTGTAGAGTAATGTAGATAGTCTTAGTGCGTTTACAGCATGGAGACTACACTGTGATGTGCTGGTACATTAGATACACTAAATACATTTCCAGTCTCAGCTTATAGTGAGTCTGATACATTTTTGAAGGTAAAGGAGCGTCTCTGCTCATGTAATCCTTGACATAGCTGGCATTCAGAGGGGGTTCGCTCTCTTACCGTTTCTAGTTCATCCTCTCTCGGCATCGGAGGATTAGCCATGACTCGTTTTAAAGCTCTCACCCACCTCTCTCAAGATACAGGATGTGGCCACCTACAGTTTATGAAAAGGAGACCAGAGGAAGAGCTGCTGTACTCAAGTCTGGCAGTTAAACCAGAGGCTACTGAGCCTTGAAAACAAAAGCAAAGAACTGCTATGTCCAAACCTATAGGAAGACCAGCGGATGCTCTGGGCCAAGATCTCTAAGTAGCATCTGGCGTGAGAGCGTTGGCAAGAGTAGAGGATCAGAAAGGTCTGTCTGTCCCTTAGGCGAAGCTGAGTAGATTGGAATTCTGATGACTGGCACAGTGGGTAGGCGTGTCTGGTAAAGCGCACTGTCCTGAGTCTCCTGGTGGTAACACAGAAAAGTGAGCTTTGGCACTTTGCACCTGCAAGGAAATTTGGTCCCTCTTCCTCCATGATAAAAAGAGAAGTGTATTGCATTGAGGCAAGGGCCGCCACGATGGAATTGCAAATGCCCGTGTAGTTGTGTAATTGAATTGGTGGTAACTTATTTTTAGAAACCCTAAGAAGCAGACCACAGAGTTGCCTGTGGGAAGTGAGAAGCTGATTGCTGAAGGGACCTTACCGCACATTGTTGGGGTGCTTGTGTGTCACGTGCTGCTGCTGCAGGGTAGTCTCCGCACTGGCTTGTCACTACACAGGCACCGAAGGCAGGGCCACAATGCTCATGCAGAGTACTCCTCCAGCATCTGCCTTGTCCCTAGCTATTCCAAAAGCCTGAGAGCTCACCTGCCACTGCGCTTGAAGCTTCACAGCCTTGAATATTTCATTTTTCTATATTTTTTTTTCTTGTCTTCTGCCTGGGTTTTCCCCAGGGCCCACCCGTGATCAATACATCTAAACTTGTCTGCTTATTTATCTTTTTGAAACAGCTGTTTTTATCAGTCTTCTGAGTTGTTTTCCTCATGTCAATGTATGTCTGCTCTGATCTTTGTTATTTCTTCCCTTTGCTGTACTAGTTCCTTGAAGTGCTTTGCT
Organism: Mastomys coucha; assembly: GCF_008632895.1. NCBI lineage: Eukaryota > Metazoa > Chordata > Mammalia > Rodentia > Muridae > Mastomys > Mastomys coucha. Next base: position 155,813,492 of record NW_022196904.1, on the reverse strand, counting down.
AGGTTGCTAATTTGATACATGCCATTTACATACTTATATATTAGCATTATTTATTTACTATAGTGCTGAAGATTGCACAGCAATCTTGCAAGGCCCTGGCACATTCTAGGCAAGCACTGCCACTGAAGTTTATGCTCAAGTCAACCATTCTCTCTTCCTTTCTTTCTCTCTTTCTTTCTTTCTTTCTTTCATTTATTTTTTGAGGTAGGCACCTACTACTCTGAATGTCCCTCTTTGTACTGCTTTTTCTATGTTCTTTCATTTTTGTTATTTTGTATTTCAACATGCATTTTATGTACACTAATTCATCTAACTGTTTGATTTGTGGTTAGTGAGAACAATGATAGCTAAGCCCAATGCTCCTGAAGAATATTTTAAAGTGTCGCCTTCCTTCTGCCCTGTTAAATCCATATACGTGTGTTTTAGGTCTGTTGGGTTTGGGGTGGAACAACTGGATAAAAGTTTTCTCCATTAACTTAAAGCAACTGTCGATGCCTGCCCTAGGCCTACACAAGAATGACCCCTATAAGCATGGATGGAGGAGAGAGCTCAAGGGGCCTACTCCTCACTGTGGAACTACAGACTCATTAGTTGGGGCAGGGGAGAGTCATTGCCTTGTGTTGTGTATCTACTAGTAATACACAACTAATCCCTAGGCTCCAGTGCACAGTTCCAATCCAGTGGTCCCCCAAGAGGGTCCTGGTTTAACTAAGTGCATCACAGCACCACCCAAAAGTCATAAATCAGAGAATAGGATGGGTAAGGATAGAGAAAGGAGATAATATAGACTGTGGACAGAAAGAGTGATCAGTCTGTTACATGCGTATAAGATTGTCAAAGAATAAACTTTATTTATCAAAAATAAATTTAATTAATAACAAAGTTTTCTTTCATTTTCCTATTGTATTCAAAAGCCAAAATTGTCAGGGATAATTTTTGACTAGTGTTGGCTACTTATGTCAACTTGAGACATGCTAGAGCCATCTGAAAGGAGGGAACCTTAATGGAGAAAATACCTCCATATGATGTGGCTGCAGGCAAGTCTATAGGGCATTTTCTTCATTAGTGATTGATGGAGGAGGGCCCAGCCCATTATGAATGGGACTATCCCTGGGCTGGTGGACCTGGGTTCTATCAGAATGCAGGCTGAGCAAGCCAGGGAAAGCAAGCCTTAAGCAGCACTCCTTCAGGACCTCTGCTTCAGCTCCTACCTCCAGGTTCCTGCCCTGTTTGAGTAGCTGTCCCGACTTCCTTCAGTGATGGAAGTGTAAGGCAGATAAAGCCTTTCCTCCCCAAGTTGCTCTTGGTCATGGTGTTTCGTTGCAGCCGTAGAAACCCCAGCTCCAGCACCAGTATTTGTTAAGAGGCTGTGAGGGGCATAGCGCTGGTGATGAGTTTGAAATTTGGCTTCCCATTCTGGCTCCACAGCTCCCATATGACCACAGGAAAGTCAGTCACCTGCTTAAGTCAGTTCCTTAAGGCCTTCAGCTGCAAAACGGGATGGTTATGTTCGTCTTCCTTTAGTTTCTGTGCAATAAACTTTCAAATATTTGCTAATGTTTATTGGACTACTCAATCGATCAAAGCCCAAAGTGCACATGGGAAGCTGATGAGGTCACTTCTACTAAGGAGCTCACAGTGTGATTGGGAAGATCTGTTTCTGAGATCTAGCAGTTTCCCCTGAGGTGAAAAAGAAGATGAGTCTCAGCTGGTGTCACTAGAGGACAAAGTCATGCACGGTAAAGGCCACTTGTTGGTGAGAGCCACCCAGAACTGGTAAAATGTAGAAGACACTGTAGACAAAGGAAGACCTGGATGAGAAGGAAGGACAAGAACATAGACTCAAAGGTAGCCGTGGTGCATTCGTTTAGTTAATTACTGGGCTGGAATCGAACCCTAGTAGCCTTCAAAGATAGACTGTGTGCTTTGATGCTCTTCCTCCTCCCCCCACTCCCCCCATATTGGCAGTCTTCATTGACTGACAGTAGTAACAGATACTTGTTCCTGTGGTCCCGAGGCTCACAGGAATAAACACATCTACAGAAGAGAATCAGGACTGATAAAGAAGGAAGACATGCCTGTCTGTAAAACCAGAGTGTGACGGGAGGCCACTCTGCAGAGCATTGGGTGAGGTGAAAGGAGTGGGCAGCCCATCTGCTAGATGGTTGTGGGAATCGTCTGCCAACCAGACAGATGGTGGCTGGTACCTCCTTGCTACAAACTGAAAAACTGGAAAAGGCAATAGGAAGTGACTGTATCTGCCTCTGCGGCATGAATAATAGGGCCACCCCCCCATATGTGTGACCTCTTTTGGGTCACTTTGAATATTACAGAAAAGCTTGTTTGGCTAGATCTTACGTTGACTGCTAAGGAAAAATGACCTTATGAGTTGAAACCTGGGAAGCCTTTGAAGCTGGAGGTTGAGTTCTTGGGATTTTATTTTTTTAAAGCAAACTTTAGAGCACTTTTAGATTTCGAGGATGTGTTAGCTTCTGTTGTCCTGACAAAACAATTGAGGAAAATCAGCTTTAAGAATCATTTGACTCAGTTTTGGAAGTGTCAGCCCTCAGTCAGGTGGCCTGTGGGGAGATGGCTCATCGTGGAAGCTGGGTGTGGTGAAGAAAGGTGTTTCCTTTATAGCATCCAAGAAGCCAATGAGATAAGGGAAAAGGGCCAAGGCACCAGTGTCCTTCAGTAGTACAACCCCAATGATGTAATTTCCATCCTCTTGGCCCCAGCTTCTAAAGATTGCATTACTTCTTGATAGTCCCATAGGTGGGTGACCAAGCCCTAACACACAGGTCTTTGAGGACACTACAGATCCACAATACAGAAGAATACTATCATACATAGCAATAGAGAGAATTCTTGGTATCTTACCTCCAGGGTCCTCTATCATTGTTCTACATTGGTATCGTATGTTTGTCCTAAGTCCAGAGAAGATAACGATTTTTAACTTCAGTCTACAATTGACTCAGGTTTTCCATTTTTCCCAATGTCTCTTTCTTCTGGGATCCTATCACATGACCCCTTGGGTTCCCCTTGGTTGTCTTTTGGATTTTCCCTGCTTTTCCTGACCTTGACAATTTCAAGAATTACTGTCAAGTGGTTTTATATAAAGTCCTTCAATGGAGATTTGTCTGATTATTTTATCATTAGACTAGAATAGTGCATCCTGGGAAGGTCAAATGGCATCCTTACTAGGATTAGTTCAGTCCCAAGGGTTATCACTACTGATACTGCTCTAGACTAGCTGGCTGCTCGCCAGGTGTCCTAACTGTGGAATTTCCTTTATACTTCCTTCTGTTTTTATTCTGGAATGGCTAGCAGGATGCCACTGTGTCCAGCCTACAGAAAGAGGCTGGCAGGTGATACACCTTTTCATTAGGGTGGGCTCAAAATGTTGTGGAATTCTTCTGCATGGAAGATTTGTCTGCATTCTTCGTTTCATTCAATTACATGGGTCCTTAGTAACTTATTTATGCATATTTTGCTTTGTTTTTCACTTTGAGTTGCAATCAAAGATCACTTTATTTTGTAGCTCAACTCACCCCAGCCTCAGATCTTCCTTTCTTCCTCTTTCAGTCCTTCCTGTGTCCCTTAGCATTCCCTCAGTGTTAGGGGCTCATCCGTTTCTGTATCCTCCAGCATATTGGGTGCTCCTGTCTCATCTCTGACCCTTTGGAATTTATAAGAATGACCAAGAAACCCTGGTCGTGAGATGTGTTGTGGGTTTGAAAAGCATCAGTGGGAATGAAGCAGACCTTAGAGTGTTTCAAGGATCTGGGACGAAGGGGAAATGAGAATGTCTGAGACTCTTGATTGCATAAGTGTGATGAGACTTCATGAGCAAGGGAGAGGGAGAGCCGCCTGTGATTAATTGAGATTTTAAAAAGTCATGCACAGAAAATGGAGAAGCTGTATAGTCAGAGTGAGACTTCCAAAATTATCACCATCCGAAGTTTCACTGACGCCTGGTCCATGAAAAGCCTTACAAGGCTCATCAATGTGGAGTTTTATGGCTCATCCACACCCCAGCTATATTGAAATGGAAGCTGCTTTTATTTCTCAGAAGTCAGTTCTAATCTTAGTCCATTCACTGAACAGATCTCAATTTAATACTCATTTAAGCCCTAAGAGCATCTCAGTGAACAGACCTCCTGAATTCTGTGTCCCTGTGGAGTATACATCTAATTTAGGAAGATGGGTCTCAAATAGGTAGTTTTTAAATATGTTGGGTGAACAATTCGTGCTGTAGATAAGATACATGAGGCATTTTGGAGTGGGGCAATGGGATTGTTGTTTACATAAGGTAGTGCAAGAAATCCCCACTGATAAGGAGACCTTTAGCAGGTGGAAGCAATGGAGTGACCTGGTAAGGTCTGGCAAAGTGCAGTAGAGTACTATGGCAGTAGAGTGCTCAGTGCTGGTCATGAATAACAAGTGAGGCTGGAGTGGGCTTTACATGGCAGAGATACAGACTGAGTGAGGGCTAACACTCATGCCTGGGCAGGGGACATTGCTCACAGAATGTGTGAGTGGCTATCCCCAGAACTAAGAGATATTTTGGATATGGTACCTACGAAAGTGTTGCAACTTGGGCTTTTGTTTCAGGTACAAAAGAGGGATCAAGACTTCTGAGCAAGAGAAACAAGGTCATTGGTTTCATACTTGAAAGGACTTCTCTGGCCACTGTGGGTAGTAGGGACTGAAGAATAGAATTGGGGACACTACTTCAGAGATCTTTTTATCTATTAGTATGTGCTAATGTGGTTTGAATTTAACCCAATTTATTTCTCATATATCCATAATTGTATGCACACCACCTGCCTCTTGTATATCTTAATACTGTCCTTCGGTGGCTCTATAGTGTTTAAGTAGCTGTATAATAGTTTGTGTGTTTCTCCTTATTGCCATAAACAATATGAATTTAGTGTCGTTAAATGACACAGGTTCATTACCTTCTAGCTCTCGAGGTCAGAAGTCCTAAAATTGAGGTATTGGCTGGAAAATGCTCCTACTGGGGCCCACCCCTGCCAGGAGCATATTTCCCCAACTCTTCTAGCTTCTCAGGGCTGCCATCATCCCCTGGCTCACAGCTACTTCCTCTGTCTGTTCCCATCTCTCTCCCCTGTCCTTCACCACTGCCATGATCCGTGCCTTTTTCTGTACCTTGCTCTCCTTGCTCCCCTTTCCACAGACCCTGTGATGGCAGTGGCCCTTCCTCCACAGCGCAGAGCTTTAATTTAATCACATCTGTGGAGTACCACTTACTTCCCTTAGACTGTACCATTCCCAGAAGCAAGCTGGGATTCTGATTTGCATATCTTCGAGAGGCTATTGTTCAGCCTAGCACAGGTCCTGTTTTGGACTTTGTTGCTCTGCACCTGGGCCACGCATCTGGAGCTGGCCTGACAGTGGTATACCTCCAATGTTTGCGTACTTTGACTGTCTCATTCTGAATTCGTCCATTAAGATAAATGTGCAGGTGTAGGGTTCCTAGGGCAAAGGCCATGAGCATCTTATCTATTTGCTCTCTAAATATACAGCTGTATTATCAGTGCATATGTGACTATGACCTTTCCTAGCCAGACTCTTTTTTCACACTCAAAAGTGTTTCCATAGGGTCTTGCAAAAACATTTCCTTGTTGGCTTACTTGCATGTTTTGCAATGTGTGTGTGTGTACAGATTCATGATTGTATGGTATCACTTACATTTTTGTGGGCAGGTGCTTTGTTTTGCTCGTTAGTTGTGTCTAGGACCAGAACATCGGAGTAGAACATGGCTTATGTCAGTAAGGCTGGTATTGATAAATGATCTATACAAAATTAAAAACTTTGCCTTTACGTCTCATCCAAGAAATGGCCTTTGCAATGGAGAAGACATTATTAAAAGGGATTCAGTGGACAGGAAAAGATCATTCCAGTAATCTGAACAAGTGGCTATCTCTGGAGCACACACAATCAGATTGCAGGGTGCTAAAAGCGTCAGTTAGCAGATATCAGTGACTGCCATTGAACACCGAATAGATCTTCGAGAGCAAGGGAGCTGCCAGAAGACCAAAGATGTTCGGCATAGTTCTGAAAAAAGATGACAGCCCAAATTTGAGCCCCAACACTGACCTACATGGTGGAAGAGGAGAACCAGCTCCCAAGCTGTCTTGTAATTTCTGCTCCCACACTATGGCAAGCATGCATACACCCTACACAGAGAGAGCTCAAGGTGAGGGGAGCGAGAGAGGGGAAGGGAGAGAACAGTTGTTAAAACGAGTGATGGCTGAGATGCTTCCTGGCAAAAATTCTGAGTTACCGTGATTTCTAAGTCCATAGAGTAGACTGCCATATCCTTCGATACCGGCAGGAATTTGCTAATTTGTATGACAAGTTCATCACATCCTATTTTGACAGGTGTTTCTCAATTAAAAGAGAAAGTCATAGAAACATTTGGCACAAATTTCCCACAGGTCTTCTTAAGCACATTGAGAGAGAGAGAGAGAGAGAGAGAGAGAGAGAGAGAGAGAAAGAGAGAGAGAGAGAAGTGCTGATAGATAACAAAATAATTAGATGAATCTACAGTACAGGACATGACCAAGTACAGGTTGGCCTTTGAAGAAACTCCAGAAACAGGTCTTTCTGTGCCCCTAACTTAAAAACAGGTCTTTCTGTGCCCCTAACTTAAAAAACATCCTTAGGACTCAGATAAGAATCTAAGACACACACACACACACACACACACACACACACACACACACATACACACACCACACCACATCCCAAACCCTACAATACACACTTATACCATACACCCATATCACATACACCCACATACCCCAAACTCCACACCACACATCACCATCACACACACACACACACACACACTCCATGCATACACAAACCCCTACATATACACACATATACACACACATATTCACACACCACACACACACACACTCACAGACACTCACACATCCTACATACCTCATACAATACACACACCAGTACCACCACCACCACCACCACACACACCATAAGAGTTTAATGAGCTAGCTAAACTTGTAGAATAAATGTGTAATATGAAATATGATGTTCCTATCTATCAACTATAAAAATAGCTCCAAACCAAATCAATTTATGGGGAATAATAAGAATACTTTTAAGTTAGGTTGTATTTAAATAGGAATTTCAGTTGACTTTCCTCCATTTTTTGGTTTTCTTGATGCAATAGCATGTGTATGGCAAAAAATAAACGTTTTAAGGTTACTTTCTGTCCTGGTGGGAGAAGGCTGAGCCACCAGCATCTGATTGATGTGACATCATGATGGAAGACCAGTGGGCTGTGAGGGGGAAGGATGGAGCCTCTCTCTGGCACTGCCATTGTCTTGGGCATGCCTTTGGCCTCTTGAGTCTGAAGTCTGGGGGTTTTTATCTAAAAGTTAGATGTGACAAGGGGTGGGATGCAGGGAATTTCTCAGTTCCATTCTCACTCTGCATCGTGCTTGCATCCTGTACAACTGCCCAAGTTCATTCTTCTGTTCTTCTGTCACTTTGGGGAAATTTCTAAGCTAAATAGATTCTTGTAAATTATTTCTTTGGAATCTTAAACAAACTATCCTTATTTTTCATCTTGTTTTGGACTCTTCCCTATAAGGCTCATTAAGCATCTAAGGCGAGTGATTAAAAAGTTAAGTCTCTTTGCTCTGAGGACAACTTCTTGTTCAGAGCAAAGGGCCTGCCCCTTTGAGATTTCTGGATGGGTCTCTCTGCCCCAGGCAGGACAGGCCTGTGGGGTCTCACTCATCTACCTGCACTTCACCATCTCGTCTACTCCCAGCCCTCTGGTTCTTCTTCATCACCCCATCCAGTACTACCAGCTTGATTTACTTATAACCAATGAAAGCCCTTGATTTGAATTTCTATTGTTTCCTTTCCTTTGTTCCAAGCAGGTATTCGAGTAAATTGAGAAAAGTGTTTAGTGTAGTTTTAAGGGTGGTATTAAGATGGAAAGAGAGGTCTGTGAAGAGGGCTTCTCAAAGAGTTGCCCTAAAGTGTCTTAACAATGGGCACACTCAGATTCTCATGCTGTCTCAAATTATTGTTGAAAACATCATTAAAGAATGTTTCCTCCTCCCTAAGTCAGAGTGTACCATGCACTGGGAGAGGACAGGCTGATAAGATAAACAGGTTCAAGGAACCGAGCCATGCTAGGACACAAGGGAGACAAGCGTGTGCTTTTCCTGTAAGCAGCATTCACAGTGTTGTTTGTGAATCTTCCCACTTAGTATTTTCATTCCATCCTCTCGACAGGAGTCAACAGTCCTTGAGCCTCAATTTACTCTTGCCTAGTCTAATTTTCTCCTATGATTGCTCACTAAACATAATCAAGTGTGTATTTTTACACACATAGCATATTGCTTATACATCTTCACACAATCTAGGCTTTGTTTTTGGAAGGAGTTTTTCGTTTGGTTGGGGTTTTGTTTGCTTGTTTGTTTGTCTAGTTCATCTTGTTTATTATGTGATTGGGACTGGAGTGATGGCTCAGTGTTCAAGAGCACTTGCTTCTATTGCAGTTAGTTTGCCAGCTCCCACCTCATCAATGGTTCAAAACCATATGTAACTCCAGTTCCAGAGGATCTGATGCCCTCTTCTGACCCCCTTGTGCATCAGGCACAAACATAGTATATAGTCATATATTCAGGTAAAACAGTCATAAATATAGAATGAAAAACATCTAAGAAGACAAACATCTCATAGTGGGGCATTTGGACTGAGAGGGGCTTTGATATGGTTCTTCATTTATTGAGGCTACCTTTGTTTTGATCGGCAAGTTAAACTTTAAAGACTACTTTAACACTTCCTATCCTAGGGGGATGCTGGAGCAGTGGAGTAGGAGAGGGTGGGTAGGTGGGAGAGAGCACCCTCATAGAGGCAAAAGGGAGGGAGGAGAGAGTGGATGTGGGAAGGAGGGTTTGTGGAGGGGTAACTGGGAAGTGGGATGTCATTTGAGATGTAAACAAGTAGAATGATTAATAAAAAAATCATAAAGTATTGATGACTTATTTACATACCCAAACATGCACTTTGGCTTCCTGACACATTCTGTCAATGCAGGAGTAATTGGCAATATTTCTAGTTCTCCCTCATCTACATCTCTCATTTGGCTTTTTCCATGAATTCTTCCCAACACTAGCACTGATGTCCTTCCAAGGCTCATCCTGGGCTCCCTGCTGCTGTGCCCGTGCATGGCCCTGAGTTCTTGTGCATTGTGGAGCTACTGCCATCTTCTTGGTATGAGTTCATTGCGTCTCACTCACAGAGAGTGACCCAACAGCACAGGGATGTCTTGGAGTCCTATGTAGGTTTCTCATTAGTACCTTGGACAGGCAGTAAACTCTCCATCATAGCCGTGGACTCTTCTGCTTATCTAAAACAAGCTTTTTTCTCTTGTCACCACCTGCAGATAGCTCTTTGCCTCTCTGTCCTTGCTGGTCATGCCTAGAACAGTTAGTTACCCAACCTCAACCAACAAAGACACGTGACGGAAAGACAGGAAGCCACTTCCGTGTGGCCAAAGACCTGTCATATACATACACATCAGGTATCTGAATTTTCTCTCTGAAGAAGCAAAGGTGATTGGATGGGCTTTTGTTTTTGGTTGGGGTGTTGTTCCTGAGGCTAAACCTTTAAAGCCTTCAACACGTAGAAGGCTTTGGAGAGTTTTTGGTCTGACTGATATATTAGACATTAGGGGTTGGTTAAATGTTAAATGGCTCCCGTGTAGTATGGCATAATGGGCCGGAAGTTAGGTGCCTGTGGCGGGAGCAGCTAAGGACAGAAGTGATCCACTGCCTCTCTGCAGTCACAGATGTGCACAGCATAAGGAGCAAGGTATTTTTTTTGATGTATGCTTATCTGGAAGGTCTCTGGAAACAGGTGCAAGAGAAAAGAAAGCTTGGAACTGGGGTTCCAGGTCAGCAGCTCTGATGAGATCATCAGGGCTCTCTGTGCAACCAAGCTGTTTGCATGTCATAAACTGTGATATGACTCAGGGCAAATATTTATCTAGTGAGAAGTGTAGGTGTGCACAATGAGGCCTCCTTCTTTAAGGAGATTTCCTCATGACGCTCATTAGCTGGGAGCAGCTCAGACTATAAATGTCACATGATCTCAGCTTAAGCTGTCCTGTGGCTAGTTATCTCTGAGCCTTAAGATTTCAGGCTCAGATAGGACTTGATGGGCCGGAGATGTTTTCCTTATAAAGTGGGAGGGGTTAGTGGAAGTAGGAGATCAGAGGATTTCTGAGTAAATACTGGCTTCAAAATCTTTAATAGTTCTGTAGTTTTTTGTTTTTAATTAATTGTTTTTTGAGACAGGGTTTTTCTGTGTAGCCCTGGTTGGAATCTACAGAGAAACTCCCTTGTAGATCAAGCTGGTCTCAAACTCAGAGATCCACCTGCCTGTAACTCTTAAGTGCTGGAATTAAAGGTGTGCACCCTGCTACTCCTTAGTATTTGTGAATGGCACTTAAGGAGCTCTTTCACGCCATAACACAGATAAAATGATTGCTCATGTTTTGCAGTTTGTTTTATAGTCTTTTCATAAGCAGATATGTGTATGAATAAATAAAAACAAATTTAAACTTGAATCATATATGAATCAAATATGAACACTTCTTAATGTTGTGGTTTTTAAAAGTTACAGGTTTCTCCTACCACCTCGTGGGCTTTGGGGATTGATTGCGCTGAGGTCATCAGGCATGGTGGCGAGCATCTTTACCCACGGAGCCATCTCACCAGCCTGTGCTTACATGATGTTTTATTTTTGTTGTTTGTTTGTTTCTTTGTTTTCTTTTAAGGGCTCACTCTATAGTCCAGACAGGCCAGGAATTCTATGTAGCCCCGACTGGTCTTGAACTCACACTTCTCCTGCTTCAGCCTCTCTTTTGGTTTATTTTTGCAATGCTAGGGATTCAACCCGGGGCCTTGCCCATGCTAGGCAAGCACTGCGCATGCTCTGCAGACCAGCTCTCCTGGCCATAGAAAATGACTTGTCTTACTTAGCTGCGCATGTTCTCTGTCATCTGAACCCTGCTTTAGGAGCTTCATGCAGAACCAGTCTCCCAGTCATTGCTTCGGTTCCTTCCAGGCCTTTCATTTGGGAGACATGGCAGGCTCTTTCCAAGACATCATTGGCCCCTGAGCACAGCACTGAATACAAATAGTTACATATACCATTCTAGAGAATGATCCATGGGGAGGATCCTGATCACTCTGTGCCTTCCTGAGCCAACTCTCTGATATCACGGTGGAGGGTGCTTTAATGAGACCGTGCACTAAATAACTAGATAATTCTGGAATTCTATGATTTGAAACATTATTTATATGGGACAATGAGTTCTGTGTCCCAAACAACTGAGCATTTGTCTCCGGTCTCCTGAGAGGTCTGGGCCTATCTGTACCTAAAGTCACTGAGTGTGTAGACAGGTGTATATAAGGTAGGCATATATATGGCAGTGATAAAAGTCTCTGCTGTTTGGGCTTTACTGTGTTTTCCATACCCTCTGTCTTAAGAGCCTTCATTCAGGCACTTGTCTTCTGCCTCCCAGTGGTTCTTTGAAGTATCCCTTATTATCTCTTCTCTGCAGATGAGGGCCCTGAAGCCAGCAGAGACAAGATAAAGCCCATCCAGCTCCCAACCCTGTGGCCTTTCTTCTCTGGTGCCTGGTGCCTCCCAAACCCATCCCAGTGAGCTTTCCTCTTATCTGCATTATCTTTCAAAGTCCTTCCCTGCAGGTGAAAGGCCAGTCTTTTTAAAAGATCATTGTAAAGTAGTATCGTTTCCTTGAAGATATCCAAAATATGGGTCCCCTCTGATCCAAATCAAATACAGTAATGCACTACTGTTTGGTTTCTCAGCCGTGGTGAGGGGCAGTAGGCATGGTCCCAGTGGCCAATGCAAAGCCAAGGAAACTCTCCCCAAATCACACCGTCCTGTAGAGTTGCAAGGCTTAGATATACCGCAAGCGATCTGTGAAGAGAAGACAGACCTGTCTTTTTAATATATTATATTACAGTATTTACCTAAATGTTGCTTGAGACCTGAGCTCATTTGCTCGTCATTTGAGAGATCCTTCAGGACGGTCTCTTGCCTCAATTTCTCTGCTAAGCCTAGAGATTTCACAGTTGGGAACATACCCTGGCCTTGTAGATGCTTTGTCTTATTTGAGTAGCTCAAATGCCAACAGGCCTTTGTAAATTACCTCCATTTCAGATAAGATCCCATAGAAGTTGTATGGCTATGTGAGAAGAAATCTGCTTAATGTATCAACCAGGCAAGCTATGTCCCCAGTATGTGTTGATTTGCCGAGGGATGGAAACCATTGCTTTTTTGCACCATTGCTTCACCAAAGTGCCACTCTGTGGAAGACTGGTTCTGTGTCATCCTTTATAACCCTGTGGACTTAAAGATTTGCTTTGCATGAACTAAGACAAAATGGGGAATAAATGGTAGACGAGGCCTCCGGCCTGTGATGGATACTTCCTGGGTTTCCTGCTGAGTATAGACACAGACTTTGGGCTTCTCAGGCAGCCCCAGAATACAGCGGCAGTAATCTGTCATGTTAAGGTGGTATCTGAGGAGAAGGAGACTCATAAACTTGGAAGACGAAGACTGTCAGAGCCCCATCCTGGATGTTCAGGGAGAAGCTTGGTGGTAGGCTCTTTCGGCAACAATCCCTTGAACTACCTTTGTCTCCCTGGAGCAGGAGGAGGCTGTAGGAGTGAGAATCAGTGACATGGACAAGAAATCAGTAGCTTTAGCTGTTCACAGATCTGCCTGGTGTGGCTGAGGATAGACCACATTATCAGACGAACCCAGACACTATCGTGATCTTAGTGTTTAGTCTGGAAGGTGCATTCTTTCCCTGTGAGATACTGAAGTCTGCTGAGGAGGTTCAAAGGATTGCGGAGTAAGGCAAGAGCCATTTGGAATTCAAGAACACCACCTTCTTTGAGAACCTAGGCATCTAGGACCCATGAATTCCCCGAGTATGTGGGCTGGCAGCAAGCAGGAAGAGATCTGGAGAAGGAGAGACCCAACGATGATTGGGCTCTGCCGTGAGAACATACGCTGCTTCCTGGGCTGAATTGAGCTCCCTTACTCTGCATCATGAAGGCAGCTTCTGGCCGGGAACCTGGACTATTGTGCCCTCAGTACAATGTGGCAGAGGCATGGTAATGGAACCCAAACCAGAACTTACTAGAGACTGAGGTGGAATTCTACAGTGAGGCTGAAGGGAGGAAGTAGCAACATCAAACAAACTGGAGGCGAGAGCTCTCTAGACACAGCAGCTAGAGTGTCCCTGAAGAGCCTTGTAGAGCCTAAAGATTCTAGAATCCTCTCTAGCTGCGCTCAACTCAAGGATGAACCTGCACCTGCCTGATCTTGCTCTTCCCAGGCCATAAGCTCCTCCCGTAAGTGAAGTCTCCAGCCTTCTTTTAGTGAGTTTTACTCCTCATAAAGCCACTGGGACAGCCCACATTCCTCAAGGCCACAGCCTGGATGAACTCCCTCAGGAGGAGGCAGGCAGCTTATCTCCCTGCTCTGTTCTTGGCTGGGTCCTATCTGGATATTACCCCTCCAGGGCAGCTGTTCAGGCACAGTGCTTAGTCGCTTGTCTATTGACTGTGAAATAATGGACCACCAATGCCTTGAGCTTACTATGGCCAACTACCTCCACAGCAGTGTGTACTGTATGTTATCTCGGCAATGAGCATCTTTATTTATCTACATAATGCCTTGCATTTGAAATGTGCTTCAGAGTTAGCACAGCACTTTCATTCTATTATCTAACAGGGCCCTGCTGTAAGAAAATGCAAGTTACGAAACTAATTTGAGGAGAGAGTGAGGCAAAAATATGATCCTTACTGTTGTTTTTGTATAAATTATAATATAATTTTTTTGAAAAACAGCAAGTACTTCAGTTACAAAACAACAAAAAGAAAAGACCACTGTAACGCTGTGTGGTTTAAACATCTCTGAGACCTACCAAAATCTAAAGAGACGAAAACTTCTGACCCAGCTATTTAAAATAAGAAGTTGCAATGTCTCAAGTAGGAATCCCTTCACTGTTTGAAAGAAAATATGTTTCAAATGTCACATGGCAAAGAAATTGATGGTCTGAGCTGCAGTTCATTTATTTATTTTATCAAAGTGATATTCACAGAACGTAAAATCTACTGTTTTATGATGAAAACTGGAGGCAAGTTGACCTCTGTCTAGCTCAAAGACACTCCAGAACATAGCCCAGGATACCCCAGTTCTGACCCCGTGAGCCTTAGGAAGCTGTTTAGCTGCCCTTCTGTCTCTATGGCTGTCTTCCACTGGATATGGAACCATGTGGAATATGGAGACATCTAACGGATCCTTCTGTGTCTGGCTTCTTTCTCTCAGCGTGTTTTCAGGCTTTGTGCCCTTTGTAATATGTATCAGAACTTTATTCCCTTTTCTGGCTGAATAACCAGTATTTTTAGCATCAAAACATTTTGGGGGGGGTGATGAAAACTCCAGCACTCACCCACACATAGACCCAGTATATCAGTCCCTCCGTGGGCAATAACCTCCTCTCACAGCAAGAGTGAGATTTTTAAGTTGATCATAAAGTACCAGCACTAAAGGAACATGGGCAGTTAAGGCTGTAATTTGTTGCATATTTAAAACTCGGGAAGGAGGTAGGCAGCACCATGCAAGGCTTACAGGTCATTCTTTGCATAATACACACATCCTGGGAAACAAAAAATGCCCAATAAAGAATGTTAAGAGAATTAACAAAATTATTCTTGAGGCTCTTGCGTCCTGGGAGTCTGTCAACACGTGAGTCTTCCAGAGAGTTCTTGGAGCACATGTGGACCCGTTGGTGCCCTGCAATTGGTGCCCTGCGATAGTCTCAGGGCTGAGGTTTGGAGTGGCTGGTTAAAGAAATTTCTCCAGCTTTTGGGGGTGGCTTATAGTTGCCTCAAGCACAAATGAAAATAATAATACCTATAGAAAGACACCTTTAATGTTTGAATCACGGCCTCCTCCACTGTCCACTGCCTCAGGTTGCCAGGACTGTCTGCCATTGGCTGGGCTCCACCTGGGGTTAGGATGACCCCTGTAATAAGAATTCCCTCTCATGTAACTCCACATACATCTTGAACGTTGAGTCTTCTAGAGTCTCTGACTCAAGCCCCTTAGCAGCTGGCACTTGTTCTTTGAAAGCCACAAAAGGCATGCAAGTTCTTGGTCCCCCAAGCAGCCAGCCCAGAGACAAGAGTAGGGAGGCCAGGGCTCCAAGTGGATCTTGGGTGCCTGCTGGGGTTGGTCTCAGAGGGCTTTCCAGGTGGCCACTCAGGCCACAGCCAGTCCACCTGTATGCAGCTGGGTACTTGGAGTGGCCCTAGTAGACAAAGTCTCCATCTTGCCATGGTCACCTGGGCTCTGCTTCTTCTCTCTCTGCTGCCCGGGCTGGCTGCCCTCTTCTGGGACTTGTGGCTGGCCACTCGGCAGCAGCTGCACCATCTCATGGTCCTTGTCGCCCAGCACTCGAGGAAGAAAGAGAGAGGACTTCTGTGTGTGGCGGGTCTTGAAGCCCCTGCCTGCGTGGCCAACCCTTACCATTCACCGACACGTACCAAGGTCTCTGGGCACTAGGCTGCTGTCAAGCCCCTGGCCCTGTGCTGTACAGGCAGGAAGCTTACGTGTTGTAGCCCAGCTCATGTTCCCTCATGTTCCCTTGACGAAACCCACATCCTAATTCCTGGGATCTATACCCACCTAGCATCTGTTGACTTAACTGAAAGGACAGTCTACTATGGCTCTTTGAAAGACAAAGATCATTCTGGATTTTCCAGATGTCCCTCAGTTCATTGCAGAGAGACTCTGGAGACAGGCAGATAAGGTGGTGATGTCAGGGCAGAGGTCAAGACTGAACATACGCCAGGGAGTGCAAAGGCTTCTTGCAGCCGTGAGAAGCTGGAAGGCACCACGTTCGGATTCTCCCTTCGAGCCTTGGGGAGAGAACTTATTAACACCTGGCTTTCAGCCAGTGCGAGTGGACTATCTGTCTACCTTTAACAGTGTCACCAATACAGCAGGCTTTCTCAACCATGGCACTGGGAACATTCGGTAATTCTTGCCTGGGGAGCTGCCCCCTACATGGGGGACATTAGCAGCTCTCAGTCCTACCTGCTAGATACAATAGTACTTCTCCCCAGTTGTGACAACCAAAAATGTCTCCATGGGTTGCCAGTATCACCTAGACGACAAAAAAAAAGTCCTTCCCTTTTGAGAATCTCTAGAGGGTTTGGCTCTCACTGCTTCTTTAAGTAGCCATGTGGTCAAGGGAGGGCCAGACACTCTTAGTCTCATCATGGTGAGCATATTCAAATGATACAATATATGGTAAGGCCCCAGAACTGTTCCTGGTAAAATATATAAGAAGATTATTAACCCATGATTGCCATACTAGTTTATGACACAGCATTCTGTGTAGTACCTGTTCTAGAATCAACAGGTATTTGAAACCTTTTTCCAAAAGTCGTTTCTACTGCAAAGATCAAATGTTGGGTGGGGCAGGCAATATGGCCCAGTGATAAAGATGCTTGCCATCAAACCTGATGACCTGAGTTCGGGACTAGGGACTCACATGGCAGAAGGAAAGATCTGACTCCTTCAAGTCCTCTGTCCTGCCATGTGCACACTCTGGCACATGTTTCTTACCCAAATAAATAAATGTGATAAAAAGTTATAAAAAAAGATCAACACATGTTTTAATATCACATAGCCCCCCTTCTCGGTTTCTCCTTCTGTCTCAGAGCTTCCAATCACTGTTCCTATGAGCTGTGGAAACTTGGCTTGATGGAGCACCTGTCAGTCAGGCAAACTCCTTGAACTCTTTAACTAATACCCTGGATAAACTGTAACAAGCAAACCCTTTCCATGTGTCAATGACATGTCTGTTACTTCATAATTACAGCTTTCTCCACAGTGACTGGAGCTGTTGAATTCACTAAGGCATTGTGTCAGTGGCCCCATTCAAATATGTGAAATATTTAGCAGCTTTTAGCAGCTTTCAGTGAAGATTTCAGAGTGTTGTGACTAGATACTGCCATCTATTTTTACAAGGAAGAGGAATTTGGTCCAAATGGGGACTAGGCCATTGTGCCTCTGTGCCCTGGGGACATGACTGTGAATACAGATGTTTCTAACTCTAGCCTGCAATAATAATAATATGCTCAATAACTCTGTAAAAGGTATAGGAGTTGAGAGTAAAGCCATTGAGGATCTTCTTAAGGATAATCGAAAATAAGTTCGGTGTTGTGGAGCCCAGTGCTCAGTGATGCACTCTTTATGACTGCTGCTTGGGATGACTGCTTTTCAAAGGTGCACATACGCCTTCTTTTCCTTCTAAGCATCTTTCCTGGGAATGCCTTTCAAAGGCAGCCCATGTGGCTTCAGTTTATCCAGCTGCCGTGGGAATTCTCTCTAGCAGTAGTTTAGGGATCAGTCCCGGCAGGCAAGCAGACTCAGGGAAAGTGTATGCCTAGCAGGAAAGAGGCCTGGTTCAGGTCTCTGATACTCGATCTCCACTTGAAAAGTGGATGACTTTGGGGAAGTCATTAGGCTTACTCTCCTGAGCCTCGGGAGCCTTATAACCACTATTGCTAGGATTAAAGTATTAGAAGCGAGTAGACTTGTGTCAAGGGCTTGTTATACTCAGAAAATGTTGGTAATAAGAATTTTGTGATTAACGTGGAATCTTATTTCTAAGGTACCTTATAATTAGTCATTGCAATTATAATCCATGTGTGAAGTATACCTGTAATTATCAGTTTTAATAGGCAGTCACTTTTCAAATATACCCTGCCTAACAATGGGGCTCCACACAGCCAGCTAGGGCTGGCCTCCCGTGAGCTTGGACCTGTGGTACTCTTCCCATATTCTGTGTATACTTACATAAAAGTGTACTGAAATGAGAGAAGAGAGGCACTGGATAGTTGGGCTCATAAAAGTCCAACTTATAAAATATTTGTAGTCAGTTCCCAGGTGCTATTTGGCACTCCTCTTGTGGATAGAGACTTACGCAGACACTGTTGAACGGCTCTGGATTACAGTGAGCCAACCTGTTATATTACCTGGATGAAATGGGGTATTTTTCAGCGAGTCAAGGCTTCATTGGGAAATGGGCAGAGTCAAGGTTGATTCTCACACCTGCCGTGTACTGCTGCCCTATGGGAGAGGGCTGGTGATGGGAAAGGGTGGCTTCCCAGCAATGTGAACAATCTAAAATGTCTCCTTTGACATGTTTGCTTCTGGGGCTGGGAGCATAGCTCCGTGGTGGAGTACTCACTTGGCATGTGCAAGGCCCTCAGGAAGATCATCTTGCCATTAAAATTTATTTATGTTACATTATATGTATTTTTTTTCAGGGCCAGCACCCAAACCTTCCCTGTATAATACTTTAAAATTGTTCAGATTATAGTATCTGTTTTGGCTTTTTTTTCTATTGCTGTGATAAACATCATGCCCAAAAGCAACTTGGGGAGGAAAGGATTTATTTAGCGGAGACCTCCAGAGGTCTATTAACGTAAGAACTCTAGACAGTAGCCTGGAGCAGAAACCATGGAGGAATGTTGTTTACTGGCTTGCTATGTAGTTTCTGCTCAGCTAGTGTCTTAGTCAGGGTATCTATTCCTGCACAAACATCATGGCCAAGAAGCAAGTTGGGGAGGAAAGGGTTTATTTAGCTTACTTCCACGTTGCTGTTGATCACCAGAGGAAGTCAGAACTGGAACTCAAGCAGGTCAGGAAGCAGGAGCTGACGCAGAGGCCATGGAGAGATGTTCCTTGCTGGCTTGCTTCTCCTTGCTTGCTCAGCCTGCTCTCTTACAGAACCCAAGACTTCCAGCCCAAGGATGGCACCACTCACAAGGGGTCCTACCCCCTTGATCACTAATTGAGAAAATGCCCCACAGCTGGATCTCATGGAGGCACTTCTCCAACTGAAGCTCCCTTCTTTGTGATAACTCCAGCCTGTGTCAAGTTGACACACAAAACCAGCCCGTACAGCTAGCTTTCCTAGATAGCCCAGGACCCCTTGCTCAGGGATGGTACTGCCCACGGAAGGTACATCAATCAGCAATCAAGCAAATGCTACGTAGACATGCCAACAGGCAGTCTCCCTGAGAAGGCTGAGACTTCTTAAGATAACTTTGAACTGTGTCAGGTTGACAGCTAAAGCTGACTAGCAGTATATCTTTACATGGAGTGAGTACCTAAAAAGTCTACTTTAGTGTGTGCAACATTCTGTGCCATAGACTCATTTAGGATGTTTATATAGTTGTATTGATTCCATAAACAGATGTCAATCGTGTAGATTCAGATTATTCGGAATGCCACTTTGATGGGTACCTGATAAATGTTAATTAAATTGAGTATATATTGCTTCCTAAGTTGCTTGTAACTTTATAATGTAAATATTATTGACAATAAACTTGAACTGTATTACATTGAAGCTCTTAGAGTTTGTCATGCTCTATGTTACCAAGAACTAGAGAGGCTTGGTTGGTTACTTGGTTAGGGCAAGGCCAGGACACTGCTTTTTAACTGAACTTGTATACAAAAAGGCCCTCTTAGCCATTCATATAGTTTGACTTTTTTTTTTTCAGACACAGGGTTTCTCTGTGTAGCCTTGACTTTGCTGGAACTCACTCTGTAGACCAGGCTGGCCTCGAACTCAGAAATCCACCTGCCTCTGCCTCCTAAGTGCTGGGATTAAATGCGCGTGCCACCACTGCCTGGCTTGACTTTAAAAAAACAAAAAAACTCCCCTCTTCTTTCTCTTTGTTCAATGCAAGCAATCTGATACTGCAGAAAAACCATGCCTTCAGCAGCTATAATGTGTAGCTTCTGTCTTTCCTTGACTGCTGATAGCCAATACGAGTTTTAATCAGTCCTCTGGGGCTTCTTGAGCCTGTGCATGGGCGAATAGCTCCTTCCCCACTCAAAGGACTGGAGCCCATAGTAGGTCTGCTTTCCAGTCCTTTGCTTCCACCTCCTAGTTCCCTGGTTAGTGGTTGTGGTCACTGTAAAGGTGAGGTTTATTGTAGGATCTTTTTATAAATCTTCCTTTTCCATCATCTTGTTTGTGGTGGGATAAAGGACAGGGAAAAAAGGGACAGTGCTGTGGACAGATGGGACCAGTCATATATGGAATGCAGACAGAGTCCTGTTGTATTTTAAGTTCTGTATGACCGAGTGTGTGTGACTTGTTCAAGCTAGAAAGATCAAAGAGGGTTTTAAAAAGCAGGACCGTCAGCCATGGGACATAAAAATGAGAGCTGCATTGTGTCCAAGCCAACAGGTTAGGGTTTTAACTTTCCCTTGGGCTTTTTTTAGTGAAAACAGGGAAAGAAACAGATATTTCAAGATGGAGAAATCACCCAGGGAAAGAAGAAAGTATGGGAAAGGGTAAAAATTAATAACTAAAGATTAGCTTCAGTAGCCGGGCTCCCTGAGTACAGACGTGTGAGCCCTTTCCTCTCTTGGGAAGTCTCCACTAAGGAAAGTCTGCTGTAAGTCAGGTCACTTGTCATGGAAGTAATACATATTTTTTCATTGTGGAAAACATAAAATATAAGTTATTAAAGAAGATAAAACTTTGGAAAGTATCATTCAGTATTTCTATTCAGTGTTTATTCCCAGAGTTTCTTTAGAATAGAAGCACAGAGGACATGCTGTTTTAAAAATCTGCTTGTAAGGCACTTAAGATATTATGAATGTTTTCTGCTTCTAAGTAGGACTCAAAAGCATTTTTAATGGTTATTTCTTGGTAATTAGCATAATGAGCTTATTGGCTAATGCCAGTGACTCAGAATCTGCAGATTCATTTCATCTATTCCTAAGTCTTCCCCAGGAAAAGCTGCTCTAAATCTACTGTTTGAAATGTATAATTTCAATCATCAAATATCAGAAATATGCTTTTAATATTCATGCTCATTTCCTTAGGACAGATTCCTGGAAGGGCAATTACTAGATCAGCAGGGTTGTAAGGCATGAAGGTAGTGGTGCACTGCTCTGTTTATCCCTGGGAAGACACTGACATCGATTTAGAGCAGGGATGGGGACATTCTGGTCCTCACTTCCTGGAAAGCTGCATGTGATCACTTTTAAAAACTCTTTGATATGTTGATTTTTTAAAAAATAATTGATTCTTAAAATATTTACTGTAATATGTCTTAATTGCACATTCTTTTGTCTGGGCACGTATGCATAATTTTGGTCATTTGTGTGATTTCTTTTCCAAATTGCTTTATGTTGTTCGCCTATATTCTTGAGAGTGGTTTGCTATTAAGGTGAGTTCACGAGTCTACGTTGACTGTAGTCATTAGCACCCTTTCCATTATGTGTCACAGTTATTGCTTTCTGCTTGTTCATCTTTCATTGCTCTTTGGTTTTTTCCCTAGACATTTATAGACCTATGCCATCAGATATATTTTTCCCTATGAATTTGGCCTTTACCATGACTAGACGGGTCTTTTTCCATTCTGCTGCTTTGTAAATATTATCTTAAATTTTGTTGGGTCATTTTTGTGGTTTAGATTTTTCTTTTTTTGCTGTAAATGAAAAAATATAGAAATGTTATTTACTTTCAAATTTTACTTTGTCAAAACAACAACAACAGGAAAATAAAAAGAGAATCCTTTAAGCTAGGTGGTTGTGGTGAGTACACACCTTTACTCCGAGCACTTGAGAGGGAAATGCAGACAGATCTCAGTGAGTTCAAGGCCAGCCTGGTCTACAGAGTGAGTTCCAGGACAGCCAGGGATACACAGAGAACCCCTGTCATGAAAAAGAAAAAAAAAATACAAACAAACAAAACAAAAATTATTTTTTGTGGAAGACCAGAGACCAACTTTTTTTTTCATTGTGGAAAATGTATAAAAAAAATAAGAGATTAAAGAAGGTAAAATGTTTAGACTTGTGGGTTCTAACTTGATCTGTTTCAAAATAGGTGGGCAGTCAACCAGCATGATTCAGAAATCTTTCTTTTTGCATTGATTTGAAATGCCCTGTTAATTGAGCACTGAATTCCAGACTTAAGTTTTGTTTTTTGAGACAACATCTCATGTGGCTTTCAGACTGGCCTCTTTGGTATCTAAGGCTGGCCTTGAACTCCAGATCCTCCTGCCCCCACCTTCCAAGAGCTTCAGTCAGAGGCCTCCCATCATGCTCAGCATGCCAGGCTGTTTGTAAAGAATAGAACAGAATGGGTTTCCGTTCTTATTGGTGATCAAACAGTTTGATATGTTCTAATGTAGGCCAAACCTACTTACTCATCTTTTCTCTCCAAGTCTTCATAAGCATTCTTGAAGATTAGTTTTCAAGAACGTTAGAGCCATTTTGTTACATTATAAAGAAAACCTCCCATCATTTGGGGGAGAATCTCTCATGTTTAACATGTCATATCATTTCATGAACATATTACATCATTTTCATTCATATCTTTTTGTAAAAACACATGGCTTTATATCACTTGTATAAGTTTCCGTTTAGCTTCCCTCTGCTTATTTAATATCTTTTATTTTGTTTATGAGGATGAATTTTAGCCCGTCATATATGTTGCTTGGTTGTTTCTAGAATGAAGGGTATTTGATTTTTACCTAGTGGCTTTGTCATTATAGAATGATGCTATTACATTCTGTCAATGGAATATCAAAGTATTTCCACGTGTTAATTTTATCTTCCAGTTTCCATCATTCATATTTTTACTGCCTTAAGTAATACATGAGTTGCAACTTTCTTCTAGTATTTTGGCAATGACAATCTTTTTTTGTTCTCCAAAAAGATGCTTTTAGGAGCACACTCATGTGTGACCTACTTGATACACTGTTGTGAATGACAGTAGCCAGGTGCTCTTATCCACCAGAAGGTGACCTGCCAACCTACTAAACGAAGCTATTTTTAGGGAGAGTCTAACTAATCTCTGACTCTTTTTGTGCTTGATTTCAAAAGATCTATAAGAAGGGAATTTGTAGCGCATCATAGTCAAGTTAGAAAAGTAGATCAGCAACCCATGGAGTGTCAAGTCTGAGCTTCCTGTGCAAAATTATCAAGACCTTGGCTGCAAATTTATCAGGACCTTGGCTGTGCAGTATAATTGAATGGCTGAAGCTCACACTTTTACTTTAAGACGTGAGTTGGTTTTTATTTAATTGTGACCTACTTGAGAGATGCCCTTTCTAAAGAACTGTTTGTGTGAGGCACCAATCCCATTTTAGAGGTTAGCAGCGTGGGTGTTTTCAAAGTATATTCAGCCATTGCATAAGGGTATCAGTAGCCATTTACAAAAATGTGCATGGTGCCAATGTGGGGCTGGGGGATGCTCATTTGTAATATATCCATGCCCTTTCCTAGGTATATACATTATTCTTATTTGTTGGGCCTCCTCATACAAAGCAATCTGATTTAATTAAATTATGCTGTATGAGTAACGTAGGATTTTACACTCCCCCTTCAAAATGAAGGAACTATGCTGACTAGAGAGATGGATGGCTCAGCTGGTGAGAACGCTTCCCTGCTCTTCTACAGGAAGAACTCAAACTACCAACAACTCCTGCTCCAGGAATTCAGCAGCTCCCTCTGGCTTCTGTGGACACCTCCCCTCAATCCTCTCTGGCTTCTATGGGTACCTGCACACACACACACACACACACACACACACACACACACACACACAGACACACACACACACACTAATTTTAACAATTTAAATGTAGAAGATATTGAACATTATAATTAAGCTAATTGTGACACTGTGTGTGTGTGTGTGTGTGTGTGTGTGTGTGTGTGTGTGTGTGTACAGAGAGAAAGGAGAGACATATGTACTATCCTTTTAGCTTAACATAATAATCACCCAAGCTACCTAGATGTGGAGCATGAAGGAAGGAAGGAAGGAAGGAAGGAAGGAAGGAAGGAAGGAAGGAAGGAAGGAAAGAAGGAAGGAAGAAAGGAAAGAAGGAAGAACTTGGAGTGAAAGGTATTCTATGCAGGGCTAGAGGAAGAGTGGACCAGAGCTCTGAGTATGAATCCCAGATGACCTCACAGGCTCCACCCATCCCCGCCCCTGTTCTCAAATGATCACTGACCCGTGCCTCCTTCATAAGTCTAAAAAGCAAAGCTGAGGTGATGCTGCCTGACCCTGGCAAGGCTTAAGGTCACATGAACAAACCCCCCTTTTCTCTGAGCTCCTGGGTGGCCTCTAAAAGCTGGCTGTGTCCCCTGAGCTGCCTGTAGACTTCACTTTGCTCTCTTTGATCAGTCACCTGGCACTGACCCCATGGTATTAAGAGTGTAGCCTTCCTCCTGCTGTGTACAAAGACAGCTGTGGAGAGGAGCTAGGACAGTTGCCTTACTCCAAAGACTAAATTCCAGGGTTGGCCCTGTGATATTATACATAAATACCTTTAGATACAGGTCAGCCTGCCTTCCTCTGTTGTATACGATTAGTTCTGAGAACTCATAGCTGATCCATTTGCTTATCGAAGCCAGAAAAAAAAAAGGACTGGAATAAGAAACGATGTGGAAGAGTTTTCCAAACCTTGCATTTTTATTTTGTCAGCCTGACACATTTGTAGATGGAAATAGTCATTTTAAGTTGTGTATAGTGGCCGCTGTGCATTCTGGGTATTCAGTTTGGGTTACACAAAGTCATCTGCAAACTGAAAGCCAACCAACACACAAGGAAACCTCAGAGGAAGGGAACTTTTAATGTCTTTATTCTGATCATCCTCCTGTGGCAGCCACTCGTGGCTATTAGCTGTAGTGTTTGACAAAAGCACATTTCTGGGACTTGGACTCCCTCTTGATGTATGTAGTGTGGAAGAAAACTTAGTAGAAAGAGCCTGGCCCCTGCTGCGAAGACGGTGAGTTCCAACAACCAGACGCTGTATGACATAACTTCATTAAACTCAATTCTGGTTTGTCCTGACTAAAGAGACCCAGGGACTTTCAGTTGGCAGGAACATGTGAGCGCCTGCCCCTTCTTAAGAGAAGGTGAGGGCAGTGGTGGTGCACGCCTTTAATCCCAACACTTGGGAGGCAGAGGCAGGTGGATTTCTGAGGCCAGCCTGGTCTACAGAGTGAGCTCCAGGACAGCCAGGGCTACACAGAGAAACCCTGTATCAAAAAACAAAAAATACAAAACAAAACAAAACAAAGAGAAGGCGGTTGTTTGCTTATATTCCTGCCTTCTCTCGAATGTTCTTCCAGCTGACTTTCTAATATTACTGTGTCAGCAATATAATGTGTAGCCACATGTGAACACTAAGTCCTACAGAGTGGCTATAAGACTGACTTTTTACATAGTTTTAGTTAAAGTTTACATCAGATATATATATATATATATATATATATCTCCAGTTTAGTCCCTGGAAAACACTCAACTACGTTAGCCACAAATGGACATATGAGGCCACCATTTCATTTGCAAATTTTATGAAATCCAAATATAGTCAAGAAATTCTAGTTCTTGATAAGATGAGGTAAACATACTTCACTCTGACCCCTCCTACTGACTGCAGTTATGAAGCCTGGCTGGAATGCATGGGACAGCTCTGCACACACTGTGAAAGTAAAGAGTGGCCGTGAGGAGCACGGAAGAGCCAGATTTTGATATTCCACCAGGCTGCCAAAGGAGGGAGTAAATCTGCTTCCTTGCTGCCTTGTGTCCATAAGAGAAAGTCTATGTTAAGGTTTTAAAGACTGTTGGCTGACTGAAAAAAGAGTCAGGCTGCCTGAATCCCACCTGGACAATCACCTGCTGAAACAAAATGGACCATTCTCAGCAAGGATTGAAAAAGACCCACAGCCTCAGAGAGTATCATTCCAAGTATGTGGCACACAATGCACAAATACTTAGCCCGTGGAGAACTGGGGACATCCTCAGTTCACATGGAGAAAGGCAGTCAAGAGAAACCAGGACCAAGACTGGCACAGATGCTGGCTTTTCAGATAGACATCAAAGCAGCC
The DNA here is from genome assembly GCF_008632895.1 of Mastomys coucha. NCBI lineage: Eukaryota > Metazoa > Chordata > Mammalia > Rodentia > Muridae > Mastomys > Mastomys coucha. The sequence goes on along the minus strand of NW_022196904.1, from coordinate 155,787,425 downwards.
ATTATAAAGATGTTTAACACACCTGAAACAGAGAAACATTGGGTAAGGTGCTCAGAACATGACTGGGAGATACATATAGAAGAGCGAAGATTAAAATAAAACACAAGAGCTGAAAACACAAACCACCAGACTCAGGATCAAAAGAGAAACGACAGAGGAAGAGGTCGGTGGAGCAGTCTAACAGCAGAGAGAAAATGAGATGTGGGGTGGGGTAAACTAAGCCCCAGGAATAGTGGAATCATGGCAAAGGAACAAGGTTTCCGGCATCAGTGTTCCAGAAGGAAAGGAGCCAAGCATGGCACTAGAGTTATAAATAAGGGGTCCCTAGAGATGTGCCCAGCGATCCAAGATGTGTAGTCACAGACATTAACCCAGAGAGTTGTACTCATCATTACCAAACGGCTGAAACCCAGGGACAAAGTAAAACCTTGAAACCAGAGGGAAAGAATGGCTTGCCTGCCGAGAAGCAACAATCAGGCTACCTGAGGAGTCTAAATCATGGAAGCCATTGGCAAGTGACGCTGACATGAGGAGAGCATCATTTGATTGTCAACACAGAGGTCTTTATCCAGCAAAAAATTCTTCAGGAACTTTCAGGTTTTCTCCGACGAATGAAAGCTAAGAGAACCCAGTATGAAGCTGACATAAGAAAATCGCTGAAAGGTATTTTCCAGACAGGATGGAAATAGTGCCAAGAGGAACTTGGACCTTCCAAAGCGAGGGCAGACTAACAGCAATGCTGACTATCTGAAGAGTGCCGCTAATCTCATTTGGTCCTTCGCATATATGTAAAGTTTAGAGAAAAAAATCCTGGTATTACCTGGTGAGGCTTTCAGTGTATGCAGTATGCAAAATCTACATGAAGAAGGTGGGCAGAGGTGCATATATGCTAAGGTTTTTATATTGCAACTGAAATAATGGCAATACACATCAAGTGTGGTACCTATACTGTAATCTGGAGATGAACCATTTAAAGTGTACAGATGGGACATATAGTTAAACATACACACACACACACACACACCAGTCAATAAGATGGATACTGCTGAAAGGCACATTAATCCAAAACAGGGCCATAAGCAAAACAGAGGAAGAAAAGCAGAAAGAAGAAATGAACAAGAAATAATAAGATGTGAATGTTCTGAGTGGACCATTTATTTAGAGGACATGCTATCAAATGGATAAATATAGCCTAGTTTGTCCACAAAAAAATTTCATACATGAGATGAGATACACAGTAAGCATACCTTACACAGCAATAGAATATGCTATTACAGTGTAATACAAAATGTGTAGCTCCCTGTTCTTTTCTTTTTAACTACCTGCTAGAATATTTTAATATGTGGAGTTAAAGTATTAACGTTTCACAGTTCCTTATACTTTAAAAAAAAAAAACCCACGAATACCATGAAACTTCAAGTTACTTGTGTACTGTACATTAACATTGTTGTTGGGAAGCAATGCTATCAACTAAGGCTTCCACAAAATCCTGTAAACGATGTCTCAAAGGTCAGGCCTCGTGGGTGAGGAGCTGCATTGTTTCGTTTTCTTTGTTAAGACATTAGGAGATTTGGAAGTCCTTCCAGGGCTTGATTCCCAGAACCAGGAGCAAGTATAGAGCTGTCAATCAGTCTGAGCACACAGAGCACTTACAGACACTAAACCTCAGCTGCTCGGCGCAGCTCCTGAGACTCCACCATGCCCACAACTTTCTTTAAAGATGGCTTGGCTGTTCAGCTACCGTTGAGAGGGAGCAAAGCTAAGGAACCATTTCACTCAGGGCCTTTCGCAAATCAGTATGTTTTATTAACCAGGTTAACAGCAGACTACTCTTCCCAGAAAGAAAGAAAGAAAGAAAGAAAGAAAGAAAGAAAGAAAGAAAGAAAGAAAGAAAGAAAGAAAGGAAGGAAGGAAGGAAGGAAGGAAGGAAGGAAGGAAGGAAGGAAGAAAGAAAGAAAGAAAGAAAGGAAGGAAGGAAGGAAGGAAGGAAGAAAGAATAATGTTTTAACCATATATTCCAGCCTAGAACTAAGATACAGAAGTCCCCAGTTCACAAACAAATATATAATAAAATGGTCCATACATTTTTATTCTGGGGAAATTTTGTTCCATAACTTTGAATCAACATATAAGATTATTGAATAGTAATAATTGTTACAGGAAGATAAGCAGACAAAAGCAAAACAAGACTAGGCCCATAATAGGCAGCGAGGCAGAGATTAGAAAGTGGAATCTATGCGCAGTCAGTGTCTAAGGAATTTTGTCTTCACTGCCAAGGCTGGAGCTTTGCAGGAAGGGAAGCCATATTCCCAACTCTTGGCTGGTGACACACTTATAGGCAGTCCCGGACGTCCTCTGGGGTGAACCTGCTCTCCTGGAATCTCCTGTCAGTCCCAGCTTAGCAGTTAGCTAAGATCCACGGGGTTTACCTCTCAGATTAGAGCGTTCATTCACTCCATGAGTACAGCAAGCCATCTGCTTTGCTCCCAGGACTGATGCCATACTGCCTACCTAAGTCAGAGGGGCTCACAAATACGCTCCAGTCAGATGAACCAGTGCCAAAGTCTCGTTTCGTCTCAGCCTAGCTGGCAAGATGTGGAGAGAGAGGCATTTTGGCCTCTCTAAACCATTCCTAAAATCCTTCCCCTTTAGTGTGCCCACTGAGGTGTTTTACCTTATGGATTGCAGGTATATTTATTCACTGAGGTTAATCTGACCAACCATCAAATTATGGATGGCAGTTGGTCCTAGTTCCTAGGAGCATAGGAACTGAAAGAAGACTGGAGGTAATGGCTCGTGTTAGTCCTACACTGAACCAGCTGTGAGACCCAGAGTGGGGTGGAGCTCAAGGCCTTGGGCCTGACTGTGTTGTAATTTTGTATCATTCAGATATTCATCATGCTAGTGTGGCCCTCATAAACTGTTAACAAATTTCATATCTACAAACCTTTGGAAGTAAGACACCAAGTTTTGAATGTGTTTTAGGTCGTTTCTGTGGACAGCTATGAAGAGTTATGATTAAAGAAGGAATGACTGGATTAGAGATCACAGGAATTAAGGTGTTCATTTTTTCCAATGAAATTTCCCATATTTGTTTCTTATTCCTGCTATGTGGTAGTTCTGCCCTATTTTGGCTCTCTGAAAGCTGTGATAAAACACTGAGCGAAGCCAACTCAATGAGGAAAGGGTTTAATTTGGCTTATAGAGATTACAGTCCATCTTCAAGGAAAAGCCAGGGCAGGAGCTCAAAGCAGGAACCAATGGAGGCTGCTTCCTGGCTTGCTTTCCTGACTATCTTTCTTAGACAGTCCAGGCTCAGCTGCCTAGGGATAGCACTGCCTACAGTGGGCTGTGCCCCACCATATCAATTAGCAATTAAGAAAAGTCCTTGTAGATATAGCCATACACCAATCTAGATGGGTGTCAAGTTGACAGCTATGAAAAGCTTAGAACAATACAAACATATTGTCCTATAATTCTGAATATAAGAGACCCCATATTGGTCTCACTTTTAAGAATGCTGCAGGCCTGCCTTCCTTCTGGAGGCTCTGGGCGAAATCTATCTTCATGTATTTGTAGATTCTAGAAAGAAGTCCCGGAACTTCCTAGCTTCCATTCCTCTTCAAAGCCAGCCATAACTGGTTGAGACTTCCTCCACTTGTCTCACGAAGTTGTTGACTGACTCTCCTGTCTCCCTGTTCCACTTAAGGAAGCCTCGCAGTGGTATCAGGTGCTCCAGATAATCCAGGGTCAGCCGAGTGTCCACCTGTCACATTGCCATCTTCTCTAAGCCAGCCATTTTAGAGCTGCTGATAAGTGAGAACACATAGTGTCCTAGGATGACTAGAGAATTCCTGTTGAGTGGAGTCTGCCTAATCTGTAGCTGTTTCTTGATTTAAAAAAAAAAAAAGACTTACTTTAAATTGTATGTATTTGTGTGTATCTGTATCAAAGTATATGCACACACAAAGCCAGGGCATCCTGGAGCTATAAGCAGGTGTGAACTGCCCGATGCGTAGTGGAGGATACTGGGAGCGGGTCTTAGGTTCTCTGCAAGGGCAGTAAGTGCTCTTCACTGCTGAGCCATCTCTTCAGCCTTCTTGCTGTTTCTCAAGACTGATAGCATGCTTAGAGCCAGGTCTGTTTTCCTGTGTGCAAAGAACCTGTGTCCTTATAAAAGATCAGGGATGTGCTGCCTCATCTTAAGTTTTTTTTAATATCTAATACAAAATACCTTAAATGTTTTCCAGAGATAAGGAGACAGTTTGGGTTTTTTTTTTTTTTGATTATTCTTTCCCTCTCTGTTAAGCAGGTGGGTGAAAGTTGCACAGTGCTATTTTTCTGAATATAAAATCATAATGTCCTTGTGAATATGCTCATTAAAATAGAAAAAAAATGGACTGTATTCATTTGCATTTCAGACCACACTTTTGAGTAGATTTTTATATCTGGTTCTTGCTATAATTATTTACATCTCTGGTGGAAATGTCACATCCATTTGCAGATTAATTATGCAATTATCAACGGCCTAGAGAAAGATCTCAAAATTTACTCTTACCATCCAGAGAAACACATAGGAAGCTGAGGAGCTAAAGTAGAAATTTCCTGAATGGTCTACTGGGCAACAGGATTCATACATACCTTTAGGTTGACAGTACCATGTGAACTTCCCCTTGTGAGATGAGTTGGAGGGTAAGAAGTGAGTTGGGAAGTTCAGTGCCCAAGCTCTGTGTCACAGTTATTGAGATTTCGTCTGAGCCATTTAGTCACCTAGAAATGCTTATGACAGCGCACTCAGTTCTAGGACCTTTGGAACAAAATGAGCAATCTGAAGTTGTCACATTCTGCAACTCAGGAGTGAGGAGACATCACTCCTTTCTGCAAACCAGGGTCCCCTGGAGTCAGGTAAATTACCACTGGCAAGCCTTACCCTACATTGCAGGCATCCTCAGACGGCATGTAGCTCAGTAAGGAATGGACTCACACAGAGTCACAGTTCTTGTGTCCTGTGTGAGTGCACATATGTAGGAACAGGAACATAGAAGAAGGAATACCTGACTCTAAGGTAGACTGGAGTACCATGAATGGTTCTTGGGAGCTAAGCCCTGCCTGAACCAAGTCTTGAAGATCAGCAAGTGATGGTCAAACAAGAAACAAAGCTAATGGCTTCCTTGACCGATCTAGCAGTCTGGGCAGAGGAACAGAGGTGCATGTAAAAGGATCCTGTACTGCAAGAACTGTGGACATGCCCTGGGGTTGTTTCCTGAATCTCCATAGGACACCAGAATCTGGATAGTCAAGATTCTGCACATACAATAGCAGAGTTTGTGCATGTGAACCACTCCCATCCTCCTGTGTTTTTGAATCCATCTCTAGGTTAAGCATCATACCTAATTCAATGTAAATGCTGTGTAGACAGTTGTGATGCTGCATTGTTTGGGAAATAGGGAAAAAAAGACAGAAACTATTGAGTATGCACCCAGATTTGTTTTTGCCATCTATAATGGATTGAGTTCATGGATGTGGAACCCAGAGCACCAGAGGATTTACTGTGTGCCATTGTGACCCAAGTGTGAGATTCATGTGGCAATACAGGGTCAGGGAACAGACCATTGACCCTTCCTGTTCCCTGATTCCCCACTTAATAACATAGGTATAAGGAGAGAAACAAACAGAGAGAGAGAGACAGAGACAGAGAGACAGAGAGAGACAGAGAGAGACAGAGAGAGGGAGAGGGAGAGGGAGAAAAGATGAATTTAGATGAGTTATCATAAGCAAAATGTTTCAGACAGGGCCCAAACATAAAAACAGGCAGTACATTGTTAGCAGGTATAGTTGACAGGGATCATCACAATTGTATTATACAAGGTAGGAAAAAACAGGGGAAGTCTGCACTGCCCATGCTGGTGAGTGTTGACATAATACTGTTTGTTGGCTGGGGGAATTGTTAAGAGATTTGTTTTTGTTTTGTTGTTTTGTTTTTAAGGTACAAATTGAAGCTTTGTAGATTTATAAACTTCATGTCAACAATTTTGACGAGACCTTGGTGAATCTGTTCCCACAGAACCATTAGAGACTGAAGAAGACAAATATTTTTATCCATTTATGCTCAAAATGGAGCTATCAGCTGTAATGATCATGGCAAGCTAGTATGATTTCTCCCTGAGCATTGGTAAACCCTGATCCTGTGTGTAACATTCAGCGACTTCTTAGTGGGGGCAGGTGGGGGAGTGGGACGGAAAGTGGGGGAAGAAGTGGAGAGCTAGTCTCTCTGGCGATGCTGCATCAGCTTTCCTCACCTATCTGCCATCAGCCAGGCACTCTTTACAGCAGGACTGGCTTTTTTCTGGGAATACTGGTGGCACTCCACTGTTTCCCACAGTCTCCTTTTACAGACTTCTCCCTTTTTTGACTCTTCAATGTCCAATTTTGTGTTTGTGAGCATTGCCTTTGTCCCATCCCCCACCTCCAGCATGTGAGAAGGCATGGCTTCTTTGTAATTCTCTTTAAGGTGTTTGCTGCTTTAGGAAGATATTTTTAAGGTTTATTTTACTTTCATGTCCACAAGAAATGGTCTCCATAGTGTTCCTTTGCTCATTGCTTTCGGCAGCCAAATTGTGGCATGGTTCTGGGAATGTTTAGTTAGGTAAGCCCACCACTGTCAGGGAATACACACTCTTATTAATTATGTAAGATGTAATGTACACCTTTCCATTTTCAATATCATCCTGCACTAAGATGAGTTTTGTTTAATTTGTTTTTTAGACAGGTTCTCACTATATAACCCTGGCCAGCTTGAAACTCACTATGGGGAAGAGAGAAGAGACGGAGAGACAGAAACAGAGATAGAGAGAGAGAGACACAAACAGATACACAGAAAGAGAGGGACACCAAGAGAGATTCTGAGACAGAGAGAGAGACATGTGCTTGCCTTTACCTCTTAGTGCTGGGATTAAAGACGTCCACCCACATGCCAGGCCCTAAACTATTGTTGTAATTATTATTTACCCGACAGTTTTCTATCATTGTGTTAGGAACCTATAGTTTAAAAACTGAGTTGGGAGACAAACCTTTGTCTTGCTAAGCAGCTCCATTTGTATAATAATAAACAGCTTCTCAAGGCACTAGACCTTAGACTTCTAGGTGGGTAGCTTTAGGAATATAAAGGGCGTCCATCACTGGACAGTGATTACCATTCAAGATGACAATGTTACTTGTATGCCCTACCAAAAGTTACAAAGATGGATAAATTCAGCAGTAGTGCCTCAAAACAAAAGATAAGTGAGTTGGCAGGCCTGAAGACTTTAGTTACAGTAGATAAAGTTGGATCTTTTATCCTCCTCTCTAGTCTGTGGTCCTAGTCACATCTCTGAACTAAAAAACATGAAAATAGCCAGAAAGTTTGATTCTTATGTTTGAAACCTTAAACAGGATTTATTTAGCAACTTTTATTAAAAATGCTGAAGATTAGCCGGGCAGTGGTAGTGCACGCCTTTAATCCCAGCACTTAGGAGGCAGAGGCAAGCGGATTTCTGAGTTCAACACCAGCCTGGTCTACAAAGTAAGTTCCAGGACAGCCACAGAGAAACCCTGTCTCAAAAAAACAAAAAACAAAAAAACAAAAAAAAAAAAGTGCTGAAGATTTAAAACATAATGCATACATTTTTCAAATAAAACTAAGCTTTTTAAAAGCAGAGAACGCCCATGCTAATTCATAGTCTTTGGGACATGCATTCTGGGCATTGTTTTTAAGCATTTCAACCAAAAATGCTTTAATGGAATGTTACAGTCACTGCTCATTATCTTGAATTCACTTGCAGGTCATTTGTTCTTAACTGGCCTTTTTTTTTTTTTTCTTTTAAACGAAACAGTGAGCATTTGCCATGTGCCGCTCTAAAGGAAATCAGCCACAATTGTTCACAACAAAAGGCGTGCTCAAAAAACGAAAGCTCTGAGCAAAGCTGCTGCTTCTTTCTGGTTTTTAATACTTCTAGCAGTACAGATGTTGGCATTGTGATGGGACAGGGCTTATCTTCAGCGTCTCTGTAGTGCTCCATTTCTTGGAGCGGCTGGGGATGAGATTCTGTTATAAGGAAATGTTGATCAGATGCTTACACTGTAATGAGGAGTTGCAAGTGTGACTATGCCATTCTCAATTCTGTGCTGGGACAAAACATCCTTGCCCTGTATCTTTATTGGAGCCACATGGAGAAAAATAGTTCTTCTCTTTTATCCAAATTGGAATAAATGTAAAGTAAAACTCTAAGCAAAGGCACCAAAGCTGCCTTTAACAGTAGAAGGCATGTTTTGTTGTTGTCTGTTTTGTCTTATAATTCTGCAGCAAAATAGGACCTACGATTTTATGAGACAGATGTAATTTATTCTATCTTGTAGATAGATAGATAGATAGATAGATAGATAGATAGATAGATAGATAGATACTAAGCAGTCCTGTAGTATGATTTGCGCACTTACTGGGAAGGAACAACCAGCACATCAGAATTTGCAACAGTAATTCTTAAAAATGCACAATAAAAGAACAAGCAGAAAAAAAAAAAAACCTACTGGGTTTTTTTGGGGGAGGGGGTGTTTGTTTTATTGTTTAACACTCAGAATACTGGGAGTACCCAGGCTGAAGCGAACACATCAAGAGAGCACCCCCAGATCATCGGTGGGATGTTGTTGCTTCTATGGGCTTCCTCAAGGTCTTTCCAAAGAGCTGAACAGTGCTTATCTCTGATCCAGACGTTCTGAACTAAGGGATTAGTTTGCTAAATAATTGGATTAGTTAGGGTGTGTGATAATGGTCATTATATCAAATGTTGGGAATACCTTTAAGTTTTCACCAACATATAATGATAGGGTGGTTCTTTTATCTATTGGGTGCCTTATAGCTACGTAGAATAAGGCTGTGCAGAAAATATATGGTAAATATGATAGCAAAATATGTATTTGTAGTCTCGTGGTGACTAAAGGAGGAACAGTGAGGCTTGTATCTATTGTAGACGTAATAATAAGTCCATGGTATAGTCATGCTCCGCACACATTGGGATTGAAGGTATAAACCTATGTTGGTATGGGCTAGGTGTTCACAGCAGGTGGTATGGAAATGGCCAGTTAGTGAGTAGTATGTGTGTGGAGATAAACACTCAGATTGTTTCTGAGACAATACCACAGGCAGTTATTTCTGAAGGATGAGATTTTTTTCACCTGTTACTTCCTGAGGGTTTATAAATTTTTGTACTATTAACAAATATCTACAGCGAAAACCATGGAGGGTACCACAGGCCCTGTGTCAAGGTCAGCTTCAAAGCTGATGAAGCACAAAATACAGTCGAAGTGTGTTGATGGTGTCTAAGGGGTGAGGACTTTAATCAGAACGGCCACCAGTGGACCTCAGCACACTGGAGCAATCCCCAGCACCTTTGGCCAAGTTGGGAAAAGCTTATAAATACATTGTGACCTGTGCACTGGTCCAGAGAAGTGCATATGGGCTTCCCATGGCCAGTTCATGTTTTGGGGATACACATCTGATGGAACCTATAGTATAAGATGGGAGAACCGAATCATGAATTTCATCATTAATGTTCTTGCAACTGCCATTATTGTCCTGTATCCAATTAAATGGCTAAGGCCATTAATTTAAGAGTTTATGAGTGTATCCTTTCTACAAAGAGTAATAGTTACTTAGTAATATTGTAGACATCAAGTGCACAGTATGTTTCAAAGCTATCAACAAATAATGTAAACAAGAGTTGGCAGATTATCTCATTAAAAGGTACCAAAAATACCCTTTATATCAGAGTAAAATTGAACAAGATTAGAATTCTTTCTTAAATGAGGAGATAAAAAATGTTGAAAGATAGACTAGCTGGGAATAAAAATGTAATGAACCAGAATGGGGCAGGGAATACAGGGGAGGGTTGGAGTATGGACACAACTGAACAGCACATGCCTATGAAGATGCCGTGATGAAACCTGTTATTTTGTATGCTATCCTAAAGAAATTAATTTTTAATAATAGGAGAAGAAGTAGGGTAGGAATGTAACTTAGTGAGTAGAGCACAGACCCAGCATGCCCAAGGTCCAGGTTCCTGGCCTTCAGGAAGCAGAGAAGCAACCAAAGATACTATGAACTGCCTTGTGAACCACAGTGGAGATGGTTAGTGGTCAGTATTCCTAGAAACATTTATTTTATAAAATGACTCCCAGAAAAGAGAGGAAACTAACCAGTGGTACCCAGGGAAATGAAACAGCTATCAAAAAATAATATATGTACTCAAAAATTAAGATCCAGATGGTTCAATAAATACCTCCAATGCTGATATTAAGAAGAGCTTATAAAAGCAGGCTTTGAGACACAGGGAATAAACTTCTAGAACCTTTCTGCAAAACAAAACAAAAAAACAAAAAACAAAAAAACAAAAAAAACTGTGAATGTTCATGTTACTATTTCACCTTTTAAAATGTGTTTTATTAATACTTTTGAGAATTTCATGCATGCATACATTATCTTTTGATGATATTCACCATTCACTCAAGCTAACCTCTAACTAACTCCTCCCAGGTCCACTCTGACTCCTTGGCCCCTTCCAACTTTGTGTGCCTGCCTGGTCCAGTTCACCATACCTGTAAACTCACTGGTAAACTTAGTTGACTTCCCAGGGGTCACAACCTTAAAGAAAACCAACTACTCCTTTCTCAGAGGCCATCAACTGTCAACAGTTCTTCAGGAAAGGACAGAGGTTCTCTCCCAGAGCCCCCTACCTGTTCCATGTTGAAATGTTAATAGGTACAATGCAGGTCATGTGCAGGCAGCCACAGCTGGTGTGAGCTCCTGAGTGCAGCGGATCTGTCATCTCTAGAAGATACTATTTGACTCCAGTCCTCCCCATCTCTGTCTCTGATGGTCTTTCTGCCCCTTCATCCTCAGTGGTCCCTAGGCCTTGAGAGATGGGCACGTGATATAGATGTCTGACTTGTGGCTGAGCACTCCACAGACACTGACTCTCTGCCCTTTGAATAGTGGTAAGTTTCTGTGTTAACCACTGTCCACTCACATACCCTTCTTTGATGAAAATTGAGAGATGCACTAGTCAATGGTATAGATTAGCATGCCCTAGAGTGGTATACCAAGATACAAATCTATAGGGCAGTTTGATACTAAGTCTGCTACTACAAAAAGAAAAGAAAGAAAAAGAAAAAATTAGTAGATTCACTCTTGGACCTGTGAGCTCCTAAGCCGTGAGTTCTTAGTCAGATTTATAGCACTAAGCATACATCAACTCCATTTCTCCATTTTCCAACTATACTGAAAAAGATTTTCAAGTGTTGTTAATATGTCAATATGATCCTAATACCAGAAATTGACAAGGACAGTCTTCATGGACATGTGCACTGCAGATCAATCATTCTTATGATTATTGATGGAAAGCCTTTCAACAGTATACCATCAAATAGAATCTTAGGCACTGAATAACTATGACCAAGTTGATTCCATCCCAGGAGTGAAAGCTTGGCTTGGTATCAGAGAAGCCTTTCTGCATATTAAGTGGACTAAAATAGAAAAATCTGTGTGATCGTCTTAAGAGGTGCCCAGAACACTTAGCTAAAATTCAGTCACTGATTATGGCCATAGCTACCTGACTACATACTTGAAAAAGACTCAGTGAACTGTGTTCTTAAAAAGAATTTGTTTACTGCTTGTAAATTTGTCAATAAAATTAACTTTGAAAAGAAATAGAATCACTTTCTGATGACAGAAAATAATCTGATATATATTCCTGAATACATTAAAATTTGTTAAAATTGGGGGTTGGAGAATGGCTCAGTGGGTAAGAGTGCTTGCTGCACAGGCTTAAGGACCTGAGTTCAATTCCCCAGCATCCATATCAAAGTCTGATACCATCTCATACACCAGTAACTGAAGCACTGGGACTCAAAGCTGATGGGAACAGGAAGAGACAGGAGGACAGGATCACTAGGGATTTCTGGCTAGCCAACATAATTGGGACTGGGGAAGGGGACACCAAGCTCTGAGTTCAATGAGAGACTCTATCTTACTGGGCTAAGCCGGAGAACGATAGCGCAGGACACCCAGTGTCCTTCCTCTGGCTTCTACTCATGTGTATGCATGTACCAGCATGCATGCACATACACACCAGAATTTACAATTTGGTAAAATTAAAAAAAATAGACTTTGTCATTTTGGATACTTGAAAATATCTGCAAATTGTGAAGTGTTCGCCTCACGAAAGGTAATTTTTTCATGCTCAGTAATTTGCTTTGGTGGCCTCCTTGGTTTCGAATTGAAATATTTCTTTAAGTTTAAAATAGTTGGGTGTGGAGGTGCACACCTGTAATCCCAGCACGTGGAAGACAGAAAGATGACAAGTTTAAGGCCAGCTTAGGTTAAATGGTCAGACCCTGTCTGTCTCATTTAAAAGAGAGAGTGTGTAGTGGCTCTTCCTGGTTGTCAACTTGACTATATCTGGAATTAACTACAATCCAGAATTGGAAGGCTCACCTGTAATCCTAATCTGGAGGCTGGGAGATACAAGTTTCTGACCTGGATCTTGGCATGGAGGTCTTGAGGCACAGTGGCTATGAAATCCCAGAAGATTCAGACAGGGGGATCTCTGAGTTCAAGGTCATCTGGGATTAAAGATGTGGTGGCACACACCTTTAATCTGGGCCACACCTTCTGCAGAAGGCCTACACAAGGACGTTGAAAGAAGGAAGATTTGCTCTGCTTTGCCTGCTTGCCTTGTGGGACTGAGCAACTGCTAGATCCTTGGACTTCCATTCACAGCTGCTACTGATCATAGTTGGGGAGATGGACTACAGACTGTAAGTCATCAAGAAATTCCCTTATTATATAGAGACTACCCATAAGTTCTGTGACTCTAGAAAATCCTGACTAATACAGAGAGAGAGAGAGAGAGAGAGAGAGAGAGAGAGAGAGAGAGAGAGAGAGAGAGACCCTTAGTATGTTCTTTCTTCCTTCTGAGTTTCTCATTAGTAGAGATTTTAGCCCGGGGAAAGCTTTCTGCTCTTTGGCATATCATTAAGGTTCATCAAGCCTCTAGATTTTGCATTTTCTAAAAGCAATTTAAGTTTAAAGAACGAGACAGGTTTCTACTGCCACATCTGCTGTGTCCCTTCTCTAGCTTACAGCTAAGCCAGGTCTAGAAGCTGGGCACTAATTGTATTTTCCTTTCACTTTTGCCAAAGAATAGGAGACATATTTATGTTGTCAATGAGGGGACAGATGAGATAGAATCAGCACTCTGAAAGAAGTAGGGGTTACAATTCAAGAAAGAGGGGAAAAAGAAATCCTGCCCAGACTTGCAGAATATAAAGTCAAAGGATATAATAGGCTCCAAATAAATATCCACAACTGGTTACTCGTGCCCTCAATCTGACTCCTTCCATTCCTTGGTCATGTTATTCCAATGTTCTCAGCTTTGTCTCATCCATATCTGTCTTACCACCAGTCACTTCTCAGACAAGAATGAGCTAAAGGAAGCTCTGTCTTTTGTCACACTCCACGAGGTTCTATGTTGCTTGTTCTCCTATAAATCCACAAGACAATAGGAAAAAGTGTCTACCTGGAACTCAGATGGAATTATTAAAAAAAAAAAAATTTCCTCAAACTGGGTTTGGTAAATTGCTTCTAATGTAACTCACTTCACCGCCTCATCTAATCTCCATCCCCATTCTCTCTGGCTTGAGGTCTTCTCTCACTGACAGCAGGTGCCCCAAGTCTCCAGACCACACCCAGAGCCAAACCACAGCCCTTATTCCTTCAGCATTTCTGCAATATTGACAAGAGACCTCTGTCCTTTGTTCATGTGACAAGCAACACTCATAGGATGTACAAAGAACTCCTCTCTCTGCCTCTCCCTGACGAAAGCTCAGAAGCCTTCCTGGGCTCCTGTGTGAGCTCACGGGAGCCTTCCCTTTTGCTCACTATATTTTAAGTCTTAACTGTTACATCCACTGCGCAGGACCTGCAGTGATGTTGGCAAAGTCTCCGCCATCGTGGTAGCTGATCTCCTTCTTCAGGGAGGATCTGTGCAGACAAGCAGTCCCTGCCCCTCAATGAGGCCTGACCTAGGGGAGTCAAGATGAGAACGAAGAGGAGCAAAGGGCCCGCTTAGACTGAGTTGTCTTGAGAGACTCTTAACCCAGTTTGTTTTCAAGAGAAAAAGTAAGTTCAGGGTAGGGAGATGTGAGTTCATTACTTGATGAGATGAGCCTGAAGAAGCTGTGGAGCACACAGTAGGGAAGTCTAGGAGCTGGTGGTATGCTCTAGAGACAGAGAAGCCTTCTCTAGGGAGAACAGATTTGGGCAGTATCCGCAAGTCTGAAGAATCTAGAAGGTCATGCAAAGGTCGACAGCAAAGGATGATTCTCTCTCTGCCCTCGTGCTCAACGCTCGGCTGCTTACTCGGCTGAGACCGCTTAGGGAACCCCTCTAAGTCTACTTTCCCGCATCTGCACAGGAAGATAATGATCCTTGCCACGCTGGGCCAAGGACTGAGGACTGTTCCGAGATAGTTATAAAGATCCCTGGGAGATTCCCTCTAGGCCTAAGCTCCACTTTACACTCAACAGTGACAAGAGCGCCATGTGGCGGGGCGGAAAGCAGCTTCATTTTAGGGCAGAAGTTTTCAAAAGGAGAACGCAGGGCCATCTAGATGCCTCTATGGGTAAAGGGGACTGCTGCCAAGCCTTAAAGCCTAAGTTTGATGTCTAGAGCCCACGGAGTAGAAGGAGAGAAACAGCTCCTGCCAGGTGGCTTTGACCTCCACTCCTGCACTATGACACCCACGTGCCTGAACACAAAATAAAATATAATTAATAAAAAGGATTGAAAGGGAGATGAAGAGAAATCCCTACTATTTCCTAAGAAGTGGGATCTTTGGGTGACTGAACTCCATGGGTTATAAAACTCCATTTCCCACTAACAAATTGAGCTACGGGTTTCAAAGCCATGTCTTAAGTAAATTTCAGTTGTATTCAGTTTAACAGTTTATGTAAGAAGGCATCAGAGCAGCCGGTTCAGTGATTCTCAACTTGTGGGCCTTGACCTCTTTGGGGCTGCATATTAGATATCCTGCATACACATTCACATTGTGATTCATAGCAGTAGCCGTGTTACAGTTATGAACTAACAATTTTATGGCTGGGGGTCACCACATGAGGAACTGTATCAAAGGGTCTCAGCAGCGTTGGAAGGTTGAGAACTGCCAGACTCGCCCTTACTGCTTTATATTGCACGTGGTTTTAGGTTTAGCTCAGAAGACATCGGTGTACAAAGGTGACCACAAACCGCTTGTTGAAGCTCTCCTCTTTCTCAGTAATCAAACCTTACTGTCTTGGATGGGAAGCTCATGGCTATGTCTCCCTCTCAGCCAAAAGATTCCCTAGGTTAGGAATCCCTAAGAATCAGCCTTCTCTAGGCTTAAGAAGCATTAGGTTGGAACATTAGCTCCTGGGTTCTTTAGACTATTTTCTCTTTTCCCAGAATATACCTTGGTTTCAGCTACTTGAAGACAAAGATTTGCCTCTAGCAACATGGACTATAACACCGCAATCTCCTGCTTCTTTCTCTCCTCTTCCTCCTCCTCCTCCTCCTCCTCCTCCTCCTCCTCCTCCTCCTCCTCTTCTCTCCCCCCACCTTCCGAAAGGCTGAGTTCGACTTGTTTGTCAGGCCCAGCCAAATGTGTGTGTCCCTGTGCAATGTGTCCTATGCTGAGGACAGTGATGTGACAGGCAGTAATTCAAAGCAGGGTTTTAAATGAATAAATAAGAATAAGCCTCCGGGATTAGTCCCAATTGAAAAGTTCAGCGCTACCAGGGAAGGTTGCATTGCTGCAGGGGATTAACAAATGGCTGGCTGTGAGGAACAGCATTCATGATCCAGCCACATTCTGAGTGATAGACAGCCTCAGCCCTGTACCACCCATCTTTCCTGGGACACTCAGACACAGAATGGGGATTGGAAAAGCATGGTTTTGCCCAGTGTTCCTTCTTAGAAACTCTCTGCCTGCTTGTCACATGAATCCTTTGATTCATACCTAAGCCACAGAAAAGGCCTAGCTTTAAAATTGCTAAGGTCTGGGGGAAGAAGATGAAGAGAGACTTCCTTTCGTAGATCAGACTGGGAGGAGAAAACAGAAGAAGTCCTCTGGGTAGAGAAAGAATGGGGCAGGATCACTCTGTGATCAAGGCACAGAGTATGCTCACAAAGAGAAACCTGTTTGTATAGGGCCTTTACTGTCTGCAAGCCTATAATTGACACCCTGTTATTTGATCCTACAACAAAGGGTTTGTGTCCCCGTTTCACAAATGAGAAAAGTATATCTTAAAGAATTCACCAGGTAGATGCAAGGTCATGGTGCTGGAAGTATAATAATCTGACTTCAGGTTTGGTCCTTTCTTTGATTATAGTCCTACTGAGTGCTAATTTATGGAGATTGTATAGGAAATTTCTAAACATCCATGTGTTAATCAGCTTCCCATTGCTGTAACTAAAGTCCTGAGGCAGTCAACTTCAAAAGAGGAAAAGCTTATTTGGGTTTATAGTTTTGAAGGCTCCAGTCCATAATCATTTGGCTTTGTATTTGGAAGCACTGTACCTTAGTGGGAGCACATGGTAGGAGAATCCTGTTCACGGAACAAGAGATTGATGTTTCACAGTCCCTTCAAGGGTACAATTCCCAGTGACTTAAAACTTCCTCCTCAGGCCCTACCTCCAAAGGCATCCCTACCTCTCACAAGAATGCCTGTGATCTGGAAGGCCCAAGTATATACATGCAAACAGATTCTCAGACTTTTGAACATTTTTCTTTTATTAACTTTATATTATATATCACATAACATCTATCGTTCTTACTTTATACATTGTTGAAAGTGATTGCGTGTTTGTCCTCTTCTTGGCAATTGTATTGAATCTTGCAAAGGATAGTACACAGGAAGAAAAAACATATAGCTGTAGAAAATAATATTGATTACAGTCTTGGATTATGACCTAGGAGGAGTTCAAAGCCAAAAAGAAGGTACCAAAAGATGGTGCTTACAGTGTTGAAATACGTGAGAACAAGGTGCTCCAACCCCATTTCCTGTTCAATCTTAAAGATACAAACAACAACAACAACAAACAGAGTAGGAATTAAAAAGTATTTAAAACCTTTTAACTTCTTTCCTGATACTCTGCCTTGAGAAAAACAAGAAAATAACTATTACTCACATCTGTTTACATGAACCTGGCTGAAGGCATGAACTCTACCTTTTGCTGTGAGAATTTATAGGTAGAGGCCTCTACCTTTTCCAGCCTTGAATATTTTCTATGTGGATATGGCTTTAGGAGTTATTAAAATGTAAGTTGAGAAGGGTCTGAATGTCCATACCCCCTTGGTAAATTCCTTGTTGTCATTACTTTAATAGTTGGTAGGTTAGAGTTAGTCTTTTGAAGCTACACTCCGTAGGCTCCTCAATAATGTGGAGTGGAGTGGCTGGCAAATTTGTGAGACAAATAATTCCCTTTCATCAAGATATAAGTTTTTGGTAGTTAGACTTATGACACTACATACGCCTGTAACCATTCTCACCCATACTTAGACAGTCCCCACTGAGTTCTCTCAATGCTAGTTTAATTGCTCCATTTTGAATTGTACCATGGCAACATAGCTAACCTGCCTCAAACACAATACAGGAAGCTTGCAGTGGAAATGGTAAAAGAGAGTAAGCTGTCTTCCTGCTTCCTCAGAGGTAGCCATCTATGAAGCATTGTGGGAGAAGGGCCAAGGCCAGCTCATAGCTCTTTTGGTGGTCTGTAAATGGTCCCAGCAAAGCTTTAGGGCTCTGTGAGGCCTCTGGAGCCTGGGTGCTTGAGGCCTCCGGTAAATGTAGCTTCGGGGGTAGGCGTGGGGGTTTCTGTTTGCTTCCTGCCTACTATCAAGGACAGAAAGCTGATCTTTCACCTATACCGCTTCACAGGGATGGAAACGGCATTTCGAAAGTTTGGAGTTAGAGCTGAGGTTAATGTTCGCACAAAGTATCTTAGCTTCCAAGAAGTGTGTTCATATTCCCGTTCTGTTCTTTCCATCTCTATTTGCATTCGGTCCTTGTGTTTCTTGCCATGCAGACATTTTGAGGTCCAATTCCATACATAGTGAAACATAAATTTCTAATATTTGATACATGTTTACTACACATGTGCACACCTTGTCTTGAATACACAGATCAGAGTGTAGGAGCATCTTCTGTGTTCCTCCCAGTCAGAACTAAGTACAGCCACTATTTTCAACATCATAAGAACATAGCCATACTGGGTTTGGTGACACAAGCCTTTAATCCTGCCACTTGGGAGGTGGGGCAGTCAAGCCGATCTCTGTATGGCCTACATAGTGAGTTCCAAGCCAGCCAAGACTACATAGAAAAACTCCCATTTCAAAACAAAACAAATATGACAGTAGAGCATGTACTGGGCTTGAATTCTTCCACCCAGGATCATGCTGTGACTCAAGCACATTTTGAGTAAAGAAGGCCATTGTGTAAGCTATATATCCATTCATCTGTGGGTATCTTGGTGGCTTTTGTACTTGGGATTATTAAAAACAGTGAATCAGGAAAATTCTTACATTTTTTAGTAAAACTCAGCAGTAGTTTTTCTTGGGATTTCCGTATATCAAGAGGGGGATGGCTGTTTTTCTCCTGTTCCTCCTCCTTTCTTTTCCTCCTTCTCTTCTTTGGAAGTACATATATTTTTATACTGACAGTTTTTTTCCTAAACTGGTAAACAGTTTTACCAGTTAACACTAACCTCCTGTATTTTCAGATTATGGTTTTCTTTTGCTTTAGTGATGTGATGCCAGTTAATGTGAAATGTTGAGATATTTGCTACATGTGTTTACATTCCCCATTTATTTGATATAGATTGAGAGGTAGAAATTTGCCTTGCCGTATGCTGGAAGGCTAACAGTGAAAAATGCCACAGAAATGAAAAGCCATCTAATACTTTTTAAAAATTTAATATTAATCACAATTAAGTTTACTGATGAGGCATCTAGTTTATGGTGTAGAAGTGAGCATGAATCTTAACTGTACAAGTGTGATATTTAATTCATAGAGTGAAACCAGAAGGGCTATTTGACTGGGGCTTGGTCCCTTGGATCCTGCCTCTGGCACAATTCATTTGCAACAGTTTGAATTGCATTTTATGGCTTTGATTTTCTCTAATTTGTTCTTGATTGCTTCAAGAGGAAGCAGTAACTCAATATACTAAACTCTGTCTAGAATCTTCAGTACTGAACATTTTAATTCTGTCAAATGTGTGTCAGCAGAAGGTTGAAAAGAGACGGAACCACAGGGCTCCGGTTTATTAGGTTACATAATGGTTCATTCATATAACTTACCTGTGTGGGCTGGAAGGCAGTATAACTAAGAATGATATTCCTGGTATTAGAAAAAGACCTCTAAAGTAAGAAGTACCTAGGATCAATCTAGAAAAGCCTGTTAGGCTAGATTTCCAAATAACAGTCTTTACTTCCCTCTTGGACAGACTCACATTAGTCCATTCATTCATTCTTTATCATTCATTCACACAATGGTTCAACAGACAGAATAGTCTGTGGCAGGCCATGCTCTTGATACTGGGCATACAACCCAGAAAAAAATCTGGGTTTGTTCATAAGGAACTTACATTTTCAGATGGGGAAGAGGTAAGAAAACAAAGACATAGGAATAGAGATTAGAGAGAGATAGACGTGAGGATAGAGTTATTCATGTGGTACTCCCAGAAGAAATAAAAACAGGGTAAGAGGCCTGGAAATGCAGGCTGAGTGCTTCAAAGTTCTAGTGCTTATTATTTTTGGAATGTCAGAGAGCGTGTCTCAGCCAATGGAACTTGTGTAATTGTGCAAGGAACAGAGCAGTGTGGATGTTCCCTAGAGGAAGTCATCCAAGAGAGTTCTGGGCAGTATCTAGATGAAGGACTCTGGGTTAGGAGTTGCAAGGTCTGGGCTGGGGACGGGTTTAGAGGTCAGCAGAGGCAGGGGCAGAGACTCATCAGAGAAACTGTGGGCCCCTGGAAGGATCTTAGCCTTTTTCAAAAGAACGGACAAAATCCAAGGATTCTGAATAAGAAAGCAAAGATTCAATTTTTCAAAAGAGATTATCATGAAAGTTTGGTAAAGTAGACTGTAGGGAAACAGCATGGAATGAAAACAAGTTGAGACCTCTAACTGGTATGTTCAGGCAAAAAAAATCAAATGGCATAGGTGTTTTATTCTGTGAGATTATCACAATTACTGTACTTTAATAACACCAATGCCTGGACATCAGATATATGTAAATAATGACCAGCTTATTAGCAGTAATAATTAGTAATCTTCTACAGATATCTTAAAATAAAGCCTAGGTCTTCACCTCCTTTTTTATGGATCTCTCCTCCCTCTGCTGTTTTAATCCACTATTCTTTTAGACATCCACACCTGACAGACCTAAACCTTGGTCACTTGTGACTTACCCTGTTCATCCTGGGTACAAAGGTGTCTCCCAAATACACCCCCTGCTATCCCCAGCTTTGATTTCAGAGCATCTTTTTGTCTCAGAATTAACCATCAATTTCTCCCACAGTCCATGTGAAATTTATCAAAAGCAACATGTTCTTAAATTGAGATCTTTATTTGAGTGGATTCAGGCCTTTGTTTTTCTGTATACTTGCAACTGAACCTCTTGAGATTTTTTTTTTTTTTGACAACTGTCCCTCACTAAGAATATCAATACTATTTTGTAACATAACTTACAGATCAGTATTTATTAAACTACAGTAAGTAGAAAGTGTGACTTTGGAGTGCTGAAAATGAGTGGGATTGAAAAATACTTAAAAACATTAGTTGGTTCCTCTGCTTTGAACCATCTGCAGATCCTAACTCATGGCTCTCACTATGTCATTCTTGTGAGAATCTGAGCAGCCCCTACTGCCTCCCATGTTAAATATGGATACTTCTGCCAGGCATTTGCAGCTCCATCCTCAGACTCCATCTTTTCCCCATTATTCTTCTCCGGGTCCTTCATCTATTAGTCAAGCTCACCAGCTACTTCCCTATAAAGTGTCATCTATTAAAATTCTACCTTCCCTTCAAATCCTGCCTCATATCACTGCCTTTACACTGCCAATACATAAATGATTTCTCTGAGTGCTGAAGTATCATTGCACTTAAAGGCAGCAGAACACATGCAAAGAAAGGCCTTGAACCCACTGAAGCCAGGCTCTCTGTGGGTGTTACTAAATCTCTGGTTTTCCCTGCAAATTGGCATTAATAATAGGAATGTCACTGACCTTTGTATCTTACCTTCTTCAGCATATATATATATATATATATATATACATATATATATATATGTATATATATATACACACATACACACACATATATATACACATACACACACACATATATGTATATGTGTATATATATATATGTATGTGTTCAAAGTGGCCAGATTTGTACAGATACCTCAAGTCTACCAAATCTGCGTACCTTTCCTATTTATTTGACATTACCATCTAAATTACCTATTTCTTTGAACTCCAAAATTTAATCTATTGGCAAATCTTAGTGGTTGAAACCCAGATCACATCAAGTTGACCCACTTCTCCCCATTTACTACTGCTACAACCCTACTCCAGTATTCTGCTCTCTGCAACAGCTTCCTACTCTATCTTCTGGTCTCAACTCTTGACTCTGGCCCTCTTTCCGCTCATTCCACTTAGCCAGACTGGTGTTTAAAGCATAAACCAAGCTGAGTGTGGCACTGTATGCCCTTAGTCCTACTTCCTTTGGGGGTGAGGTAAATCACTGGAGCCCAGAAGTTTGAGATTACCTGAGCAACGATTTAGTAAGACTCCGTCTCAAACCATAACAGATAAACAAAGCACAAGCCTTTTATTCCTGTGCCTAGCACTGTTCAGTGGCTTCTCATCATATGATTAGGTGCTCAGTCCTTTGCCCTCTCAGGTCACCCGTCTCCTTCTTGCTTTTTCTTTCCCTGTTCCTCCCTAGACCGGTGGGTATGTTAGCCCTTACAATTGGTTGGAACACATGGTCCTGCTCTCCCCTCCCGCAGTCCACAGGATTTGTCATTTATAGCCGAACTCTGCCCAATTGCCCCCTTAACTGCTATTGGTAGTGCTTGACCACACAGTCCCACTTTTACCTTCAAAGACATACCACCAAAAGTCCCCTATTTTGTCATTCCCCGACTCCCACCCAGTAGAAACTGAATGTCCTCACCCAAGTCTCATTTCCTAGCTCAGTACCTGGTACACAGTAAGTAGGATTACTGGGATAGGAGACTTGACTGAATAAATGAACAAATACAATTCCCTATTTAATGAGATATAAAGTTTTGTATTAATTAATAAGCCAAAACCTGTTATTCTATAAATGTATCTATTTTTTTCCTTTCATTGAATTCCCATACCAAGTGAAGTAAGTGCATGGTTAACGGTTAGTAAGTGCATGGTTAACGGCAGAAATGACAGCTTTTTTTGTTTGTTTGTTTTTTTGTTTTTCAAGACAGGGTTTCTCTGTGTAGTCCTGGCTGTCCTGGAACTCACTCTGTAGACCAGGCTGGCCTCGAACTCAGAAATCCACCTGTCCTGTTTCTGCCTCCCAAGTGCTGGGATTAAAGGCATGCGCCAACACCGCCCGGCATATGACAGCTTTAAATAAAAAAAAAAATGTCACAAAGCCTCCCAACCGCCTTAAGCCTACTATTCACTCTCTTGGCCCTCCCAGATTCTGCTCTAGTGTAAATTACCCTCCTCTTTGGCCTTTTCCCTGTAGGTTCTAATCCCATGTCTTATTCTTCGGACCTCAGCCAAAGGTTCGAACAGTTCGGCTGCTACCATACTCTTCTATGCTTCCTTGAGAACGCCCCGGAGTTTTTATTGTTCTCAAGAAAGCACAGAACCACCCTCAGGCTAACAACCCTCTCCTCCTGGTTCCTGGCTGCCACCTAGCTGGGTAGCAGTGGCTTCCCGCTTCCAGGACAGTTTTACAAAGCGCCGCTGTTGCCTGCTTTTAGACTTCAGAAGCCTCTGCCCCTTCCCTCTGGGAAGCCCACCAGACTAGGCCAAGGTCTATCATGAAGCCCCACATCACCAAGAGCCTGTCTTTCTGAGCTCATGCTTGCTTCATAGACATACACTTCTGAATGCCTCGGCCTCAATAACTTGCCTCCCCGCGAGCCCGCGCCCAGCGACTATTTGCGGAAGGAACGAACAGAATCGTCGCCCAACCACTGCTCGCCCCTTCCCCCGCCTTGGCGCTGCAGCGATGACGCATTAAGCTGGCGCCGCGAGGACGGGCGTGTCAGGGCGCTTGCGCGAAGAGGGACGCATGCGCAGAGGCGCGAGCCCGCTGACAGATTCTCGAAGGCGGCGGCGGCGGCGGCGGCGGCCTTGAGCCGCGGGGAATGGGAGTCCCAGGGCCCTGACTGAGCACCGCCCCCGCCTCCCTGCCGCGACATGGCTCAGGAGAAGATGGAGCTGGACCTGGAGTTGCCTGCGGGCACGGGCGCGAGCCCGGCGGAGGGCGGCGGCCCTGGCGGCGGGGGCCTCCGGAGGTCTAACAGCGCCCCCCTGATCCACGGCCTCAGCGACTCCTCGCCAGTGTTCCAGGCCGAGGCGCCCAGCGCCAGGCGGAACAGCACGACGTTCCCGAGCCGCCACGGCCTGCTGCTCCCGGCCTCGCCGGTCCGAATGCACAGCAGCCGGCTGCACCAGATCAAACAGGAGGAGGGCATGGACCTGATCAACCGAGAGACGGTCCACGAGCGCGAGGTGCAGACCGCAATGCAGATAAGCCACTCCTGGGAGGAAAGTTTCAGCCTGAGTGACAACGACGTGGAGAAATCCGCCTCCCCAAAACGCATCGATTTCATTCCGGTGTCTCCAGCACCGTCACCCACCCGGGGAATTGGGAAGCAGTGTTTTTCACCGTCCTTGCAAAGTTTTGTGAGTAGCAACGGATTGCCTCCAAGTCCCATTCCCAGCCCAACCACCCGATTTACTACCCGGAGAAGCCAGAGTCCCATCAACTGCATTAGACCAAGTGTTCTTGGACCATTGAAAAGAAAATGTGAAATGGAAACTGATTATCAGCCAAAGAGATTTTTCCAGGGCATCACCAACATGCTTTCTTCTGACGTTGCACAGCTGTCAGACCCCGGTGTGTGTGTATCTTCCGATACCCTGGATGGAAACAGCAGCAGTGCCGGATCTTCCTGTAACTCACCAGCGAAAGTCAGCACTACCACCGACTCTCCTGTGTCGCCCGCCCAAGCAGCCTCCCCGTTTATTCCAGTAGATGAACTTTCCTCAAAGTGACTCACACGTCTTGAACCCCCCTACCCCAATGGAGAGACAAAAAAAAATCAAGTTAGAGCAAGCACTGAACTTTGTCGATTACGTTGAAGCTGTTTCCTATTTGACTCTTCCCTCTTTTTGGAAATTCCTGAAATGTTATTCTAGAGAATTTCTATGTCAGGTTCCTGCGGACGCCCTTGAATTCAGTGTAGTAATATTTTCAGACTTTTTATCAATAAGTGTGTTGAAGCATACATTTTACGCTGCTAATATGTCTAAATACATATGTTATCCCTTGATTTTTTAAATAATTGAGAGCTCTATTTATTTATGGGATTATTAAGTTCTGATGAAAATATAAATGTTGAATTTCAGTTTAGTAAACTGATGTTTTAAAATTCCATAGTTCATGGCACACTAATTTTTGGTGTTTTCAATGGTTGCTATTTTCCATCTACTGAAGAACTTACCTACTTACAGCTATAAAAAGAATATATTAGTCATATCAGTCCATTGGTTGTCTAGTTTACCCAGGAGCCCTTGGATATTTAATGTGGATGGGAGGGGAAAAAAACGACAAAAGGAGAAATAACACTTCGAAGCAAATATTTTAAACTTAAGTATATAAAAGTAAATATTTAAGGACATTTTCTAATGATTTTCATAGTAACTCTAGTAAATCACACTATATAAGTCCCAAATGAAAAGTTTCTTTTTGAAAACATTTTTAACCAGAAAGTGCATTCTTTTGGGTATAATCCTAAACATGCAATGGGACAGTGCCTTGTAGTCTTATCTCACATTAGGCAGGTGAAGGCAAGGCTCTTGCTGCCATTTCAGATTTAACATTTGTGAAATGGAAATGTGAGAAGCACCATTG
Organism: Mastomys coucha; assembly: GCF_008632895.1. NCBI lineage: Eukaryota > Metazoa > Chordata > Mammalia > Rodentia > Muridae > Mastomys > Mastomys coucha. Next base: position 155,762,160 of record NW_022196904.1, on the reverse strand, counting down.
CGTCTTGGGAGAACACCCAGACAGACGGTACTCTCTCAATCATTGATAGACTTGAAGCTATCCAGTCACGTCTCGATTCTTAAAATTCTTGCCAATGAGAAGCCAGAGCAGCATGTGGCTGCTTTTTTGCTCTGCCCATATGTCACCTTCATGGCTTTCCCTTGCTCAGGAAGGAAGCAGTTGTTTACTTGCCAACAGGTACTTCCCACCCCCAACCAAGCTAGGGCATGGTTAGATAAAGTTACCTCTGACTTAGCTTTCTAACAGCTTACATCTCTGTAGTTGGAGCTATATTATCAGCATTGGAAATGTAGTTAATTAAGGGCCAATGATGTGCAGGTCAGTGGACACTCAACATCCATAAATCATTGCTTAGGTTTTCTTAAAGGTAGAAGTATGGGGTGCTTTTCTTTTACAATTAAGATAAACAGCAAATGCTTTTTATATTATTCTTCTTTACAGTACTTCATTTATCCTAGAAAGATAAGACAGACAGATTGAATGAAGAACAGACCAAAAGGAAAAGGTTCAAAACAATACTTTAAGAAAGACCATGACAAAAATTCCAACTAAACTTTTTTAAGTTGTCACCTACAGACTTTAACAATTATGTGGAATTTTTACAACTATGACAATAAATGGACTGGTCAACTC
>NW_022196904.1:155760598-155761152 GCF_008632895.1 Mastomys coucha | reverse complement strand
TGCATACCTTGACCTGCTTCCAGGGGAACTCTTAATAGCCTCAAAACAAAATTCACCTACATAATTAATGTGTTCCTGCAGGTTGATGGCATCCCTGCCTCATTTCCCAAACCGGATACCACTGACACATCTGATGTCTTCCAGTTAAATACACGTAACCCCCAAGTTCTGTCAGTTTCCTTTAAACCATATTTCAGATCCTGCTCCAGCTCCCCTTGTTGCCTGCCTGTGTCTCACCTCCCTTCTGGCTTGATCTTCACAATTGCTCAAGAATGATTTTATTATACTATAAACAATAGTTTTTTCATTCTCATACTCAAAAACTATGTCTTTTATAGCCCTTGTACTTTAGGCAGCCCTGTGAGGTCTCTAGTGCTCTGGTTGTACCGTAACGTTACTTCAGTCCTCTCAGTACTTACCTCCCTCCCGCCACAGATACTAGACTACTTGATAATCAGTTCATAAGCAGAGTATATATTCTTACATGTTTACACCTTTAAAATTTGTGTGTGTGCATGCATGGAGGTCGGAAAACAGTTTGTGTGATTTGATTG
>NW_022196904.1:155719053-155759612 GCF_008632895.1 Mastomys coucha | reverse complement strand
GGGCCTCAGATCCGATCCTCTGTAACTGGAGTTACAGCCGGTTGTGAGCGTCTATGTGAGTGCTGAGAATCAAACTCAGGTCCTTTGGAAGAGTAGCCAGTGCTCACAACCTTTGAGCTATATTTCCAGTCCCCACGTCCTAATTTTTAAATGCCCAGTATTCACACTTATCTACATCCTTTGCCAGGTTATTTTCAACAAAGGCATGAAAGCCTTTATGTTTCTCAGCTGCTGCTTTTCTATGGATGGTAAATCTTAAATAAGCTAAGGCTCTAAGAGTCTGTATGGATAATTTACATCACTATAGTAACTTCAACCATTCCTTCTTAGCTCATGTGAACTAATGTGTTTTTCTTCCAAAACACATTTTTAAGATTAGTATTGGCAGTTCTTAAACCTTGACCTAAAGCAATTAACAGTACTTAGTTAAAAGTTCATTTTGTCATATCTAATGTTTTCTAAACAGACCCAAGGCTACTTGGATACTGGGACCTTTAAGCGTACTTAAAAGTGCTTGCCTTGCACAAGGACCTGCACCAGATTGCCTTTCAATAATTCACGATGCTTAGGTCAAACTAGTACATAACCCACCGCAAGAGACCACATGATAGTTGATAGGAAAACGGAGTCTGAACTTAGGAAAAGACAGAGCAAGGACATCTGTAGCTGTTGATTTACTTTTGGAACAGTTTAGAGGTGCAGAGGTGTGGAGGAAGGCCGTGTGTGTGTGTGTGTGTGTGTGTGTGTGTGTGTGTGTGTGTATGCTTCCTTCAGTCTTTAATTAATGAGGAGGGTAGGATATGTGAGAGTAGGGTCAGCAGTGAATGAGATGCTTAGTGACCTGAGAATGTGTAAAGGAGGGGCTGAAGAATGAATGGAAGGCTAACCAGGCCACACTGGATTCCATTTGAATGAGCACAAAGAAGTGGGTTGAATTGACTATGTTTGGGAGTCAGCTAAGTAGGTACTAGTTAAAGTGTACTGTGACACAAACACTCCTTGGAAAGTGCAGTAGAGTAAAAGGCATTGAGGATGGTCAGAGGAGAGAGTAGAAAGTGGTGGACTGCCCCGCCTATTCAGGGTCTAACCTTATAATCTGCCATACCAAAGTATGTAGACAACCTGATCTCTGGGGCACTTTGGACCAATTTTTTCACAGATTATTTTATTGAGCTAGAAGAGCAGCCTGAAAGGCAAGCTTCCACCTGAATTCCACTTACTTGATAGACATTTGTGTCATACTGCTCCTGATAGCCAAGATGTAGTTTGTTGACATCTAAGTAAATTTTATCTGGATACTTGAAGTAGTCTTTATATAAAATGTAATGAAGCACTATCTGTGTATCCAACATATTTTTTAGGAGCTAGTTTTCAGTGTAATCATTTTACCGTTTACCTGAGATGAATACTATCCTGGCCCTTGTTTTCTAAATGAAGAAATAGAGGCAGCGTGGTGAGGACTCTTACTGGGAAACCCAAGCTGGAAGTTGCGCAGTTGGTTGCAGTCATCGTGAAGAAACAGCAGAGCCAGGTAGCTGTGGTCGGTGATACACGGCCCTAACAGCGTGCTGAACACTGAAGGAACATTGAATTGACAACCGACACGCCTGTGTGCTCCTGAGGAGTTATTTCCCTCTGTAACTTCCCCTGGATTCATGTCCAGCTCACTGGAAATGCGGGACACCACTCCTCCTCTCATGGGTGCTGCTCGCTCCAGAATTTAAAAACCTTGGGTAGTTTCTTTAGTGAAATAAGTCTATCAGTACCAGACAGCCAAGATTTTCAGCTGACAGTTCTCACAAGACCATTTGCCTTCCTTGGTGGGGAATCCTCTAATAACATAAAATTTTGTCAACAATAATAAAAATGAGTATCAATATTTATATTATTTACATCTGGAAGGAAGATCTCAATGTAGCGTTCAGTATGGGCTCAGACACACACACAGAGAAAGTCAAATTTGTTTTCTCACATCCCATTTTTACTTTTTCCCTTAGAATTTGGTTCCTTTTTGTTTGGTTGGTTGGTTTTTTTTTCTGATAATTTGTTTGAGAAGACCCTGTTTCCCAGCAAGCTAGGGCACTTGCTAACTGTCTTAGTGCTGCCACTTCTCCTTAAATCAAATGACATTTATTTAAAATGACACATTTCATTGTCATTATTGTGTTAACAGGAAAAATATCAGGAAGATTATTCCATCAGAAGTGAAATACTGAACTGTGTGTAAGAACGTCATTCCTAAGCTTTGCATTTTGAACTTATTTGCTATTTGAAATGATAAGAGATACCTGACCCTCCCTCTTAGTTTTTATTGTCTTGTTTAAATAAATGTAAGATTTATCATCCTGTTGAATATATATTCATAGATTTTGTTATATTAAATTTAAGTTGATTCCATTGGTTTTACTTTTACTATTCTGAGGAAGCAAAGGCAATAACCAATCTGAGGCTTCTTTCCTGACTCCACCATTTTTTTAAAGCTATTTTGTACACATTTGATTCCAGTAGCACAGATCTCTCTGAGTGTGAGGCCAGCCTGATCTACAGGACATCCAGGACCACACGGAAAAACTCTGACTCAAACAAACAAACAAAAAGGGAGAGAGGCAGCTATAATGTTGTGGTAGCTATACTCACAATCCTTTTGTTCCTGATTTTTAATTTGTCTGTGTTTAACTTCTAGAATAAATTCTCATAGCAATATAAACATTAACTCATGAAAAAACTCTAAGGCAGTGCGGTGCAAACGAGAACCCACCAGAGCCCATCCTCTCTCATCTGTAGTAGTGAGACAGGACACTCTGGTTTCCCTAGCCTGACTACCATCTAGGGCTTAGCTAACCAGGCAGCGGTGAAAGACAAGAGTGGAGAAAGAGCTTTTATGCCCTAGCAGAGCAAGATGGCTGTTTGAGGTAACCAATCTTCCTCCCCCTCGCTTAAAAGACAAAGAAAGATTTCAATATTGCTGTGCACAATAACTGAAACTGGTGTGACAAGTGGCTATTCAGGGTCAGTGTCTATCCCTCCCACTGAGATCTATGAGCTGTCACCGAGGGAACAGGTTCGTTATTTATTTATTCATTTGTTTGTCTTTAGCATTGGTAAATATTGTCTGGAGCTATCACACTGGACCCTCCTGTGCGAGGAGAGACAGCATGGCTTTCTTGAACATTTATGTATTCTTTGTTTTTCTTCCTTCAAAATTTAAAGTCAGGCTATGTTTAAGAATTACTGCAAGTTACTCTCTGGATGTCCTCTGCCTTGAGTCCCCTGAAGGAGGGGATGGTAAATAATGACAGTAACATTAAGACCCAGGTGATTTAGAGTCAAGAATTACAATTCCATCTTGCCATTTCAAACAAACAAACAAACAAAAACAAAAACAAAACAAAACAAAAACCTCTTACAACCTGAGTTTTGTACACTTCTCAAGGCTTCCTTTACCACACTGCTTACTACAGAGATTTCTGGGAAAAGCTAGAGTGTGTGCCTCTAATGACTGACTACCACTTAATTCTAAGATTAAATCAAAGCAAGCAGTGTGAGACACAGCCTCTCCTCCACACAGCCTCTGCATTCCAGAGACTGCCCACACAGTTGCCTTGTAGATCCAGCTCTCACATCTGCCTGTGCTTTCTGATAGTGTGTTTGCCCTCTCTTCCTCCTCCTCCTTCTCCACTACAACTGGCCCCTTAACTAACTCCTTCAAAACTTACCTAAAGGGGCACCATGGTTCTGATGGTCCCTGGTTCTCCCAGGGCTCTCTTTGAGGATGGTTTTCATAGACAGGACTCCTCCTTGTCAAAACCACAACGGACTAAATTCTATTTGTGTGCCTCTTTGCCTCTTTCCCCAAGCAAAAGTCGGAACTAAGTCTCTTACTTTGGTCCCTGAGACCTGAGCATAGCACATTAATTACCCAAGTGTTTTCTAAGTGGATGAATCAATGGATATGTGGATAAATGAGAACCCTTTTTTCTTGTTTTGTTTTTGATTTTGTGATATTTGTGGTGAGATTCTTTTTCTTCCATTAACTGTAAGAGAAAGTAATCGGAAAACTGGTTATTAGGCACTTTCTCAGAACGCTGTGTCTTTAAGTGAGGAATGCAGTAAGAGTATTAGTGGAAGGAGTCTAGTCACATGGCTGAGCTCTTAATAGCTTCCTAAGAGACCAGAAGTTCATTCATTAAGCCATTTTCATGTGAAAACCTATTATGAACCTCCCACTACCTCATAGAATATATTAATGTCTCAAGATAAATTAACGTGAAAAACAGAGCTTCCTGGTCATCAGGACACATGTTTATATTCTAAGAGGGTGGAGAGGAGAATTATGTGTGTACATATGTGTAAAGGGTAACTTACCGTGTGTTAAGAACAATAAGGAGGTCTAGGAGGCAGGAATAGAAGTACTTTGAATGAAAGTGAGAACCGTCACAGGGATAAAGCACAGAAGTCACATGATTGTTTTTAGGCTTTTGTAAAAGAACACTCTTGAAAAGTTGAGAATTGACTTAGGGGGAAGGGGAAGGTAGAAATGGGGTTAGTTAGGAGGCTTTCCAGCAGCCCAGGTATGAGACCATGGTGATCTGGGTGAGGTAGATAGCAGCAGTCAGAGGGGTAGTTTGTTCAATTCTATATGTATTTTTAAAGGTAGAGCCAACAGATTTTGCTGGCAGGTTTAAGGTGGACAGGAGCAAGGGAGAGAGAACTCAAGAGCAGTTGTGTGGATTTGAGCCTGAGCAACAGAAAGCATTGGAACTGCCATCGGCTAAGACTTGGGAATAACTTTGTGAGTGGAGTGTGGAGTGGGGCTGTGGAAATGCACGCCACTGACACCTGCATGTTGGTTGTGTTTTTAAGGGGGTGATCTTTATTAAACATCCGAGTGGGGTTGAGGGGGTCAAACAACAAGTTAGATAACCGAGTCTGAAGTTCTGGAAAGAGGATCTTGCAAATACCCAGGAGTTATCTGCCTGTGGGTACATTTAAAGTTGAGATTAAACAAGTCCTGGAAGGTCAGGAAGAGAGAGAAAGAGAAGGAGCCATGAGGGAAGTAGGAAAACCAAGAAGGTGCTGCACCCTGGAAGCCACGGGATGAGATCGGCAGGGGTAGTGACCCTGCCCACTGCAGTTGGTCTCCCAGGTAGGGTGAGAAGAAATCACTGAGCTCAGGGACTCAGAGGCATGGAGTCATCTCAGTGGAGTGCTCAAGGTGGGACCCTCATTAGAGAGGGGCGAAGAAGAACCAAAGTCAGACGGGAGAACATCAGACAGAAATAAGTCAAACGGAGGAAAGACAGATGGAAAAGAGACAGAAGACGGTCAGATGGAGGAAAGACAGACATAGGAAACTCTGTCTGAACATGGGCTTGAAATCTTGGGGCCAGAAGCACAGGGTTGTTAGCTCCCTCTTCCTTTCTTCATAAGTTATTACTAAGCAATTTACAATAAATGTTCCCTTGCATTATATATGATTGTAGTTTCAGAAAAATACATGGGAAAAAAATCAACTGACAGTTACCTCCCCTCCCCCACGCTGGCATTTTGTAATGGGAAATAAATGTATAAATTAGTGTTTTTACTGCAATCCTGAGCTAGCCATTAGAGCTAAAAGCTTATGATTCATTTCCTCACGTCTTGTCTGGCTCATTTTGTTCCCTTGTCATTTATTTTTCTTCATGGCTTCTTTTCTACTTACAAATTGAAACTTAATTTCATACCCATGGCATAATTATTTCTGTAAGTTTGGCCCAGTTTCTTTGCCTAGAGACATGTTCTTCTTTGGTGAGTGCTGTTAATTTTTAAAGTAGCTCATCATCTGCTTAGATTTTACTTAGTGACAGAGATTTTTCTGTTTTAATTGTTATTATTCCTTTTAAAAATTATTGCTGAATAGTGGAAGAAAGGATTGGGATATTTTCCTCAACTAGAACTGCTCAGTTCTAATCATAAAATGTCAATCATAAAACGTCACTAGATTTCATCTGGAGCATTTGTCAGTCTGTTCTGGTCCTTTGCAGATGACTTAGGGGACAGCCAGGCCATGCTCATATCCCAGAAGGAAGAATGCCTCTGGAAGCATTGATCTTGGTCCTGAGGTTGCATTTTGATCTTTCAGACTCCATCGAGCACTGCCTGCTTTCTGAGGAGCATCTCGCGACTCTTCTGCTGGGTTCTCTCTGAATTTCTGAACTGCCTATTGCCTGAACCCTTACTTTGATGCCTTGTTGTCTCTCTTTATGTGAGTGTGGTGTGTGTGTGTGTGTGTGTGTGTGTGTGTGTGTGTGTATGTGTGTGTGTGTATGTGTGTGTGTGTTTGTCTATAAATATGTATGTCTGTGTGTGAGTGTGTGTGTCTGTGTTGGTACATGAGTATGTCTATGTGTGTGGTGTATCTATATGTGTGTGAGTGTATCTATATGGTGTATCTGTTTGATGTATGTGTATCTGAGTGTGTGTAAGTTACTATGTGAGTATGTGTGTAACTGGGTGCATCTGTATGTAGTTGTGTGTCTATGAGTTTATATGAATATGACTATGACGTATCTGTGTATGAGCATATATGAGTTTGTATGTGGGGTGTGTGTGTGTGTGTGTGTGTGTGTGTGTGTGTGTGTGTGTGTGAGTTTGCATGGAGTATCTGTGTGCAAGCATGCATGTGCTTGTATGGGGTGTCTAGGTGTGACCATGTGTGGGGGATTTGTGTGTGAGCGTGTGTGTGTGTGTGTGTGTGTGTGTGTGTGTGTGTGTGAGTTTGCATGGGGTATCTGTGTGCAAGCATGTATGTGTTTGTATGGGGTGTCTAGGTGTGACCATGTGTGGGGGATTTGTGTGTGAGCGTGTGTGTGTGTGTGTGTGTGTGTGTGTGTGACCATGTATGGGGTATCTGTATGTGGTCTGTGTGAGGGTGAAAAGAGCTCAGCCTCTATAGACAAGTAAAACCAAACTCTCTCTCCTATTTCCCAGCTTTGTCATTTTATGCAAAGTAGCCTTACATTCTTGTCTTCTCACCTATTAAATGGGGGTAATTTCTACCTCACAATGTCATAGGGATTAGAAAGGGGGAAACACACAAAAGTATTGTGTAAACTAGGGACAAGCAAGTAGAAGTCTAAAATAGAAGAATGCATACGTATCTATGAGGCGGATACCCTTATCCTTGTGGCACACTTCCTGAAGGAAGGGCTGCTTATCATTCTTTCCCTTCTGCTGACCCTCAGCTGAAAGCATGATGCATGCTTGTTGGTAATGGCAGTTGCTCGTGGAGCTGCAGTGTAGGTGTCTAGACAGGCTTGGCACTCTGGCGGGCATGTTAGTGTCAGGAAACCTTTTAGCCAAAGGCACCGGTGCATAGTCTAGGGGACAGATCTTTCTAACGGGTTCCACATAGATCTTCAAGTACTTGAGAAATCTGCCAACTTAGTCCCTCATGATTCATGTTTTTGTAGTGTAGAAATTGGCTTTACTTTGAATGTAATTCATCCTCGTTTATAAATTTAGGAGAGGAGCTTAAATCACATTCACTTTTGAGCAAACTTCATATGCTATGTACTTGAATGGTGTGCATAAAGTTAAAAGTAAAAAAGTAAATAGGCTAAAAGAAATTACATATCCTGTGGATATAAAAGATAAGCTTTTACTTAAAAACTAGAAATGTAATGAATGACTCTGCGTGCCTTGTCAGCATTTCCCATGTGCATTGCTTCAGACCCTCCGGGTTAAAGATACTTACGTGGTTTTCACACAGACATAGCCTACTACTGCTACCCATCGGCCTGGAGAGCTTTCCTTGCTCTGTCTCACAGAAACCATGAGCAGGTAAAGGAGATGCTCTTCCAATGACGGAGGTCCGTAGGGTCTTGTCTTTGGCCGCCACTAGAGTGGTAGTTATAACCTCTTTCACTGCTGTTTCTGCTCAGGCTCCACTTTTGCCATAACAGTACCAGTTCAACCCTTTCTCCTAATGTTAAAGCTCAAAAATAGGAGAGGAAAAAGACTCCTGGGAGAAGCTAATGGACCAGGCAGGGGCAGCACAAGAGGATGTCTCCTGGTTGACTCCAAGAGTGTTAAGCCAAACAGCCCAAAGCCAGTGACAAAGGTGCCAATTATTTATAGCCCCTCATGCAAATGGAAGATTGTGTTTATGCCAAGGATAAGTCCTCTATTTGACCACCAGGAAGTGGGACCCATTAGCCCAAGCCAGGATAAAATGATCACTAGAGCTTGGCAAACCTTGTGATGGGAAAGCATCTGATGTGACTGAAACAGTCATCACTAAAAAGTTGTTGCATTACTGAGCTCAAGTTGTGTGTCAGTAGCCAGCTACGGTTGTAGAATAGCCTCCTCAGGGTATCCCATGGCATCGTCAAAGCAGCAAATGGTCCAGTGCTCAAAATAGACAAGGGACTGGTCTAGCTGAAAGTTACAGAGTCAAATCATCCTGACCTCCTTAGTCACAGGAAAGCAGAGCTTGTGATAAAGGCATATCACTAACTTTGAGAGTATTGAACAGATGTTATCCATTCCATTATTCCATACTTGTCTCTGTTCATTTCTTCTTTCCCTTGTGCTATATTTGTTAACCTTCTTTGCCAACTTGATTGGCTAGAGAAGACCCCTACGTGTGTCCTAGAGGGTATCGCCAAAGATGATTAAGGGAGGCAGACCTGCTTTAAATGTGGGTGGAACATTCAGTGGGATGAAAACCCAGAAGGAATAAAGAGAGGCATCCATGCTCTTCTTGGCCACCTAGCGTGAACTATTATGCTTCTCTGTGCCCTTACAGCCTTGGTGGACTGGAACCTCTGACACCATGAGCCAACGTAATTATTTGCCTCTCTTAAGCTGTTTTGTCACAGCAGCAACAAGCAAATAAACAAACAAAGCAAAAACTCCGATACATTTATAATTGATGTTTTAAATATTCTTCTGTATCATTTTAATAACTGAATGTTATTTTCTTCTATGGGTGTACCGTTTCTGTGCGGAGTTTTTAGATTTTTTTTTTTTAAATTTAAGCTGTTTTGATAGACATCGAAACAAACCTAAAATCTGAAAACCACTAGAACCTTTTGTCTGTCTTAGTTACTTTTATAGATGCAAAGACACATCAGGCAGCTGATAGAAGAAAGACTTTATTGGGGCTTACAGTTCTGGATGGTGAGTCTGTGACCATCACGGCAGTAGGCAGGCAGATATGGCACTGCAACAGCAGTAACTGAGAGCTTACATTCTTATCCACAAGTAGACAGATACAGTTAGCTGGGAATGGTGTGGGCTTTTGAAACCTTAAAGCCAGTGACACACCTCCTCCAACAAGACCACACGTCCTAATCCTTCCCAAACAGTTCCACCAATTTCGGATCAAACATTCACATATACGAGCCTCTGAGGCCATTCTGACTTAAACTCCACCACACTGGCCTTGCCAATATAAAATGTCTGTCATGAGAACTTGATTCAGTTCTGTTTGTTCTTAAAATATTTCTTAGTTTGGAATGATTTTTTTTTTTTTTGGTAGTTGTGTTTAGAGTTATTTTGTCACTGGAAAAATAAACCAAATGTTCTCTGAAAATAGTCTGTATTTCAGATTTTATTTTTTCAAATGAGTCTGGAATAGCCTTTTTTCCATTGATCCAAACTATGGATTTTTAATAATGGACATGGGAAACTGCTCTGAAGTCTCTTTAAATCACAGTGATCAGAGATTTGAAGCTAGGGATTGTTCTGGAAGATCAGTGATCATTACACTTTTGCCATTCAGTGGTGAAAGGCTGGGGGCTGAGGTGGGGACAGGGGACAGTAAACTGATGGCAGGGTTAACATCTGTCTTGTGAACTTAAAAGCTTTAAAATCACTGTCCTTCATCTTCCATGGTTAGGGCAAGCTGAGTTCTCACATGTTCTAGATAATAGTTAATATACTGGATATTTTCCTCAACCTGTCCAATAAGACATTTCAGGAAGAAAATGTTTTGACATTAGAGTTAGCATATCTTGTGACATGCAATAAAAGTGACATAATGTATATTATGACATCATGTCTGTGTTTCTTTTTTCTTTTCCCCCATGTCTTTCTCACTCTTGCTCCAGCCTGCTCACTCCACCCCACCCCCCACCCCCGCTCACTCTCCCTCCTCCCACTCGCTCTGGCCCACGTCTGTGTTTCTTACAGAGGTGGTACACACATGCACTTGCTTGCTTGGATTTTCTTTTTGTTTCTTTTTGTTTTTTTTTTCATTTGTTTGTTTTGAAAACGCTCTCTCTATATATCACCTTTGCTGGCCTGAATCTTGATATGTAAAGCAGAGTGGTCTCAGACCCACATAGGGATTAAAGGCTGGTATGGAACACTGTATTCAGCCTACTTTTGCTATGTTTATGGCTATAAAATATGGGCAATAAAGCAAAATCATGATGTTTGTTTGAAAATGTAAGGATATTTTGGATTAGGGTTTGTGTGTTTTTTAATGTTTTTATTTCTCTGTATTTCTGTATTCTCTGTATTTTTTTTCAAATAAGATAATTGTTATTCTGCTAGGAAATTGCTAAACCATTTTATCCCACAAAGTAAGAGGCATGCATATGGCATAATCAGATGTTCTTGTAACTATTTCCTGTCTCCATGGCATACTTTTCCTCTGACTTGGATTTAATTACTTGCAAATTAAGATACACAAAGAGATTAAGAGATAAAATGCACAAAAAACATGAGGTCTAGATTATCTTCTAGATGTCTGTGTGTGCTGAAGATGCTGTGCACGCTGCTGCCTTTGCACTGAAAAGGCCTTGGGCTGCACTTTCTGAGATGCTGAACAAGGAAGATAAGCAGTGGAGAGAAACGGGTTTGGACTAAATAGACAGATGGGCTGTAAGAAACTGGTCTTATTTAAGTATTTTCCACATTAAATAGGTGCCTAGTATGGATATATTACTACCATGAAATTTTAAATAAATGGCTTTTCATCCACAATGACTTTGATGCCCTGTGGGATGCCACATAATAGTCCATGTGGACATTTGAAGATAAAAATATGTTAAAGCTCATATCTGAATTAAACCCACTCAAAGTATGATGATTCCTTTATTAATTTTGATCTCCTTTTGTAGGGAAGGATTTTTTAAGTTTAGAAAGTCTAATTGACTAATTAAAGCTTTGGGAAGTGATAATTGGGATGAATTTCTGGTAAAGTTATAAACTGTGGACCTGATAAATATTCCCCAGGCATGTATATATGCGCAAGCCATTGCATTTAGTGAAGAGCTTTAGTGTACAATGGCTTAAGCCCTTGACTTACATTGTAGGGGGGATTGCAACAGAAAGATAATAAAATCACTCCTAGTTCCAAATGTTAGGAAGGAACTAGCAAAGGCTGTGAACTTGAACCATACTGACGCACCTGCTTTGGGAAGAGTGGCTAAGGGGGAACGCCATAGGCAGAAGAGCAATGGCACATGCACACCTAGAACAAGGACAGGCTTGGTTGTTGGAGCAGTTCAATTCAAGCTTTGTGAGTAAGGCATAGAAGAGTATCAGATGAAGTTACGGAGCATGGTAGCATGGTAACAGTGACTGGATAAGGGCTTAGGGAACAAGGAAAAGAGATTGGATTTTATTATAGTGTAAGGAAGGCATTATGGGAATAACACAAGGGACAAGTCTAAGATTTTTTTTTTGCAATATGAAGAATGGTTACTGAGATGGGGTGGAGGGGATGAGGAGTTATGGGATGGACCAATTAGGACTGCTGCATTTGTCTAGCCAAGACATATTGGTTCCTAGGCTGAGGACAGCAGCCAAAATAAAGAGGAAAAGTGGCTTTGAAGATTCCCAGGATGGAAGGGAGGGCATTCTGAGAGGCAAGAGTCTAGATTAATTCCTAGTTTGCTGAATTGAGTGAAGAAAAATTAAAGGAGGCTGGTCGATATGGAAACCCCAGAGGGCCAGTGGTGCAGAGGAGTGTGAGATTTTGTGTAAGGCTTGAAGATGTCCTGTGTCTGATGGGCTTGTGAGGTTTCAAGGGGAAGTGTCATCAGAGCAGTGGTTTTCAGCCTTCCTCACACTGCAAGCCCAACCATAAAATTATTTTTGTTGCTCATAATTTTTGTTCTCCATAACATTTGCTATAATGAACTGCAATGTAAATGTGACCTCGTGAAAGATGGCTCGACCCCCAGAGGGTCATGAGGCACTGGTTGAGGACCACTGCTATGGGCTGCAGGGCACATGAGTTGAAGGAAAGTGGGCTAAAATGACATGTGATGCCAGGCAGGGTGGCTCGGGCCTGTAACCTTAAAACTCAGTGGCTTGAAACAAGGATTTTTCATGCAAGACCATCCATCCCTGGGTACTTAAGGTTGAGACTGTTGGAGCAACTTAGTAAGAACTTACCTCAGAGAGGTAAAAAAAAATTACATGTGAGGTAGCCAATCTTCCCATAAGTTTTATTTGAAAAGACATTTGAGTGGAATGTAATACATTTTACCAAGGAGGTAAAAATATTCGTCTACTGAAAACTACAAAACATTGATAAAAGAAATTGAAGACTATATAGATGAATGGAAATTTGTCTCACATTCACAGGTTGGAAAAGTTAATATGACTTAGATGTCTATATCATCCGAAGTGATCTTCAAACTCAATCCAGTCCTTCTCCAAATCCCAATGGAATTTTATAAAAATTAGAGTATCCTGAAAATCTTTTGGAACCACAAAGGATCTCAGGTATACAAAGCAATTTAAAAAAAAATGGAGTCATCTCACTTTCTGATTTCAAAGTGTATTACATACTTCAGTAATCAAAGCAGTATGGTGCTGACCTAACAGTAGATATAGAGACCTAGGAGATGGAGTAAGAGTCCAGAAATAAGCCCAGGTATATATTGCCAGCTAGTCCTCAGCTAGGAGGCTGGAAATTCGCTCTAGGGCAGAAGTAGTGTATTTAGCAATTTGCAGCAGGAATCCTGAGTATCTGTATGCAAAAGAATAAAACTTACATCATACATGGAAAGCAACTCAGTATAAAAATCATAGTAAAATGCCAGAAACTGTAAGATTCCTAGGGGGAAAAAAAAATGAAAAAATCATGAGATAGGTCTTACAGTGGTTTATTAAATAGGGCTCAAGAGGAGAACCACATCAAATTTAGCTTTTGTCTAACAAGAAAGCATGCAAAGGGGTTAAGGGGAACCCTTGGCAAGCCTACCTGATGTGGGATTTTGATCTATAATGAGTGAGGAGGTGGAACTGAACGGAAGAGAAAGCTGATCCCTTATGGTGTCCAGAAAGCATGGAAAGGGGATCCTACAAATCAATAGCAAAAGCAAGGATAACCTAGACTTTAAAATCGCAAAACACATTTGCTCCTGTCAGTTCCTTTAAGGAAATAAAAACAATGCTGTTGTGAGTGAAGATACTTCTGAAAAGCAAATTGTCAGTTAGAGCCTGTAGGCTTATGGTTCAGTTCTTCCTTACTTCCAAACCCTAGGAGTCGACATGGCTTTATAGTAAGAGTACAGTGTTACTCCTGTTATATACTACAGTAGGTCACGTGAAAGAAATGGATTGGTTCAGGGCAGACTGAGACTCATGGGAAACATGTGCAAAGAACCAGAAATAGTTTTTCAGTTAGAAATCACGTGGCACTGAGCCTGTAAATACACCCCTGTGAGAGTCATTAGAGGTTATTTTCTGTGCTAAAAATTCTGAGATCTTAGCAAAATCAATAGGAAGCTACTCCAGGATTTGAGGGAAAGATGGGGTACACAAATTTGCATTACAGAAAAGTCCCTTTTAGTAATACCTGTCCCAGACAGGCAGACTAATTAGGAGTCTAAGGAAATCATCTATGGAAGAGATGATGTGGTGTTTATCAAGAGGGTAGCAGGAAAATGCAGAGAAAGCTTAGGTTAAAGAATATTTAAAAGATGGATTGGGTGTTAAAGAAGAGTTCTGCAGGCTTTTGGCTTGGGTGTCTGTGGTAGGATAGGATATGACTAGCTGGATTGGAGCACAATTAATTTATCTCACCTGTAAGACACACCTGTAGGAATCCTGCAAGCAGCTCTGACTATACAGCCTGAGCTCTGAAAAAGGTCTGGGTTCAAGAGTATTTGAGTTGTTTCAGATGTTGAACCCATTGCTAGGGGGCATTATGCAGAGAGTGGTTAGGGGAGCGGAGGGGAGACTACTAAGGAGCATGAGTATTTGAGAAGCATACATAGTCCTTGCTGTGTCTTCTCTGAAGTGCCTCCTCCATAGAAGACAGAAAACAAGATGCTGACAAAGCTTGCCTCCAAGACTCCTCAGACTTAAACATCAGTGCCTCAATAATTGAGAATGCCAACTCTCCCCTGACATGGAGCGGAGGAAACACCTAGGTAATATTAGGGTAGGCAAAGGACAGTATTGGTGTGATGGGTAGCCAACCGAAGTTGGAGCCTCAGTGGAAGAGGATCAATTGTTTAAGGGTTCAATCCAAATTTGAGAGCTTGCAGGCTACTCGGAGCGCCAGTACCTCAGAGAACTCAGGGGAGATGCTGAATGAGGAGCACAAACAAGAGTCTGCTTACATCCTTGTGGTGGCCATGCCAAGGCAGCATGGGGCTTTCTGTCATCAAGACGGGAAGGGTGATAAAGACTATCTGTTACTCCTTTGATGATTTTTCACCTTAAATGTAAGGAGAGCGAGACAGAGACAAGTCGGCAACTTGAAAGGAGGATCAGCAAGCAGAAAGGGAACCTAGAGTAAGGGTCCCCAGGCAAGAGTTAAATTCGCATGTCCTCTGGTTGAAGAGCCCTGTGAGAGGAAGAGGTTCAAGAAACAAGAAAAAAAAAAACATGACCAATGGGAGAAGGCTCATGTTAGGGAATATGTTGGTGAGTTTTGTGTTGCAGTGACAAAGTTACCTGAACTAGACAACTAAAAAGGCTTTTATCCTCCCCCCCCCCAGAAATTTCAGTGTTGGCCTGCTTGCTCCATTGTTGCAGGCCTGAGAAGCACATGCTGGAGCAAAGCAGCTGACTTCATGTTGGCTAGGGCAAGATATACTTCAAAGTTATGCCCCAGGGACCTCCTTCCTCCAACCACACTCCACCTCATGCCTCCCCATCAACTCCCAATAATGCCATCGTAGTATGAAACCATCAAGGGACTCATCTGCTGATTAGCGCTGAGCTCTCAGGATCCAATCACCTCTCAGAGCTTGGATCCACCATCAGGAGACCAAGCCTTCAGTATATGAGCCTTTGAGAATAGGACTCACCATAGCTACCATGAAAGAGCAAGCAAGGCATACCTACCTGTGAGAACAGAGACCATGGACCAAAAAGAATGGGTGTGCTCCACAAGGTCCCAGGCCGACAGGGTGGTAAACAAAAGGGCTATCGTTCCTCTGTGAAGCAGGAACAGGATGCACACAGTTGTCTTGCAGGAGACTAAAGGAGATAAATGGAGTAGTCCATGGCAAGACTAGCAGACTGATGAGCAGGAGAGCTTTGAACCACTGCATTGCCTACCTTGGCACTAACAATGTGATCTCTGACAAGTCATTTAGCCTCCCAGTTGCTTCTGTGTTCCCTGTAACCAAGCAGTGAGTTATTGAAGGAATTCCGTGAGTTAATCCGTACCATATGAATGTGCTTTTTCCTCTAACTGTCATTATTGGTACATCTGAGAGTGACTGCAGTCTGTAGTGAACCTAGCACCTGTCTAGGTGAGTTGCGGGGGTGGGGTTGTTGACTAGGGGAGGGTGATCTTAGCAAAGGAAGTGATGTGCTCTGCTGGGAAGCCCTCGGAAGAGAGGGGCACTCAAGATTGGCTCACCGGGTCATCGAGAGGCTGCTTCAAGGAACACAAATACTAGAGGCACAAGGCAAGAGTCCACTTAGAACCTGCCATGTTGTAAAAGAGCAAGCCCTTATGAATGTTGTTGACAGGAAGCCTATGTTGACAGAGAGCCATCTATATATAAGTTCTTTGCCCCGAGTGGGCTGTGTTGCAGAGGGGATGGCCAGGCAGAGCATGATAGCATGTTGTACAGGGCCTCACATGTTCGGGTCTCTTGTAGCTGGGGGTTTAGGAGCAGTGATCAGAGGGCTTAGGAACAGTGATCGGATCACTCTTGCCCTCTGATCGTTCTCCATATGATAGTGGCTAGCTACAACAAGCAATGACGCTAAATGTACAGAACTGGTGCTACTTGCCAGGGACACATCTGGGCTGTGGATGTTGGGCACTCTTCACAATGCTGGCAAGGAGTACAGCTTTATTTCCTACTCTCAGATGATGATGCTGTGGCACAGAGATGGGGCCGTTTGGCCAAGCCGTGCAGCTTGGGGATGGGGGGTGGGGGTGAGAGGCGGTGCCATTATTAAAGCTACACAATGTGGTTTTACAGACTGTCTCGACCACCCAGCTAGCATAATTTGTCCTGTTTTATAAATGGCTGTGCTGAGAGAGGAGTAACAGGTGGAGGTGGAGCTGCGGCCAGGGTTATACTAGCTCATGGAGAGTCTGTTTCTGTCTTAAGTCAAAGGGAGTTTGTAAGCATGAGAGTCTTACAAAGAACTCTGAAGAGTAGTGCATACATTATAGATACAAGGCCCTCCCCACCCAGCAACTAGCTAGGAAGAATGGCTTGACCTAGCCCTGCTATGTCTACAGTCTATCTCTAGCTAGCCCTGCTTCTGCCTGACCTGACATGTTGTAGAAGTTCTATAGAAACACAGATGTGCTCGCTTAGTGTAAGCAGAGTGGCCTACCTCCACTATCATCAGCCAGACTGGGCAGTGGCAAGAGTTACCTCTGGGCAGAAAGAAAGATTCTCTTGGGAATCTGATACCCTTTAGTTGTCAGTAAAGCTTGAAAACCTACACACTTCTGATTTATTTTTAACCCCATGCTTCCCATCCCCAAACAGAGCCCAGAGGCAGAGCTGTTTCTGTTGCCCTCCCATCATGGGGTTTCTTCCTGGGCATCCTCAGCTGGACTCAGAGCTTTTGGGTTTCACCTCAACACGACCACGGAAATTTCCACCTGCACTCTAAATCTGGCCTTTCGTTACATCTTTTCTGCTCTTAAGGGAAGTTTTTTTAGCAGATATACTTTATGTGAGAAGTATGTGGCTGCGCCCCAAGGTCACATACAAAGTCGGCAGCTGACCATTCGCTCAGCTTGGCCCACCCTGAAGGTCAAGATCATCCTTCCATGGCCAGGCCCCTTCCTGCCCCACTGACAGCCCTTTTAACCTGCTCTGGCATCCTGTCGATCTTTGAGACTGCAAATTCCGGATCTCTGTCACCTCCCTCACCTCCACACTTCAGTGTTCGGCCTCCTATGGGCCTTGATTTCTTCAGCTCAGTCTCTGGTTCATTGGACTCATTCAGCCCCCAGAGTGTCTTAAACCTATACGGAGCCAAGCACATGTCAAATGCTCTGTAGAAATTTAATATTCAGTGATTAGTAACTGATTTGTGTTTCGTTGGCCTGGATTTGTTTATTTATTTATCTTGGCTTTTAAATTTTTATTGCATTTTTTAGAACATTACGTATAAGCCCTCTGACTGTGATGACGGAATACTAGTTAGAAGCAAAGCCAAGTGAAAGTATTAACTCCTAATCCTGCTAAAGACATCCTCGTTATTACATGTGTTTGTGTTTTGGCTTCTCATTTGGGTTCCTTGACAACGGGCACTTTCTTACCCTTTGTTGTAATCCCCAGTGTGCCTCATGGAAAGGAGCCCTGGAGTAAGTAAGGGATGAAATGTCCTTGCTGAGGAATATACCTGAAGTAGTCATTCTCATACTGTTTTCTCTCTAATTAGGTATTTATATTTGTGTGTGGTTCAAACTCACTTTTGCTTATTTATTTACTGTTGTGCTGGCTAGTTTTATGTCAACTTGACACACTTGAGTGGAAAGAACTTCATTCAGCCAAGGATAGGCTTCCAGAGCTGGAGAGATGGCTCAGCGATTAACAGCACTGATTGCTCTTCTGGAGGCCCTGAGTTGAATTCCCAGCAACCACATGGTGGCTCACAACCATCTTAGAGGTCTAGCCCGTTGTGGGTGATGCCACCCTTAGGCAGGTGCTCCATGATGATATAAGAACGCAAACTGAGCAAGCCAGTAAGCAGCATTCCTCCATGGTTTGTACTACATACAGTTCCTGCCTCCAGGTTCCTGCCCTGCCTAAGTTCCTGCCCTGACTTCCCCTGGTGATGGACTATGACCTAATAAGATGAAATAAACTCTTTTCTCCCCTAAATTGCTTTTGGACTTGTAGTTTTATCACAGCAATAAAGACCCTAACTAAGATAACAACCAAGTTTATTATTAGCCTGGAGCCATAGAAAAACATTAAAAATTTCCTGGTTCATCATTCCCCTCCTGCATATTGTTTCCCTTTCCATAACTATATTTTTCATCCTCTCCGCAGATGTCTTTTAAGATCTTTCCAACTCCCCCACTGTGTTCTTTCAGACTTCCCAACAGACAGAGGCCCTGATACCTAGTTCATTAGAAATTCTTTACCAACTGTTCTTTATCATAACATTTCTGGCCTATGGAGACAGACCGGTGCTGCCTTGCCTTTCTCAACAAAAGACGAACTTATCCCATAAGTACTTTGTAGATTGCAGCAGGAGCAGAGGCAGGCAGAGGATCAGGTTCCTTACTTCTAAGACCAAACATTTGTCTTCAGGTTATAACTGGCTTTATGTGTGTATGGTTTATCCTTGAGCAATTTCTGAGGCATGGAAACTTAAAGGGGGAACACTTTGAAAAACCAACTGAAAATCCAAAGCAAAGTGTAGAGGACAAAGAAATGAGAAGATATACATCATACTGTCAAGATTTGATACTTTGAGATCAGCCATTGGCCAGATGTCTTAGAAGAAGTGAATGAGAGAGCATAGAAGAATGGTATGGGGAGGAGTCACCATTTGAGGTTTGTTGTGATTATCCCTCAGTGTGACCAGGAAGATATTTTTTAAAGATATTTTAATGTTAATAAATTCCTTTCTCACATGCCAAATATCACGGCTTTATATGTATTTACTCTCCTGACTTTTTTCTTCCTCCCTCTAGCAAGCCTGCCAAGTACGCACAAACACATTAGGTCTTTGTGTATTTAGGATTTAAAAGCGAGGTTGGGGAATATCCGGCTGTGGTAGTGTTTCCATGAGAGACTGAGTGCGGCGCTGGTCTGAGGACAGCACGTGACTCGTAACTGTTTGTGCCAGCAAGTTTCGTCTGTCCGTTGCTTGTGGTGAAACGGCTTTGAAAAGGCTTATGAATTCTTTCGGCATAACCTTTGTTGGGAAAATGAATTACAAGTGGTTCGTTTTATGCCGAGCCTTTTGTTATCACCATTTAAAGCCACCCTGTTTGTTCACATTGTGAGAGCCATTCTGAGGGCTGATGAATGTGTTTTATGAGAGAATAGAAGAGCCTGCAATTTGTTTTGATTGATCTTCATTCGGATTCAAAGCGAGCAGGTGCTGTCGTTTGGAATTGGTTTTGGCAGTGACTCGGTTATATAAATATTAGAAATAGACTAAAGTTTCTTTTGAATTATCTTTCTTCATAAGCATTGGAGAGCTTTACGTTGAGTATTAGACCCTATGGTTCTATTTTTACAACTTCTCATATAAACATGTTACATACCATATGTTTGAACATAAGTATGTATATGTGGCCTCCATTGTGCAGATGTATAAAATGCAAATTTTCCATACTTCTTTAAAAGTTTATGCAAATATTGTTTTCTTTAAAGATCTGAGAATGTGACTTCTTGATATAATAAGAGGCCTTTTTTTTTCTAGTCTGAAAAGTGTAGACAGTTCTAACTTTAGGAACTATGTCAAGGATTGTTTTCAGTTTAGTGTGTTTTTTTGTTGCTAATCTTTAAGCCTTAGAGAATGACCCATTGCAGTTTTAAATCTTTTTTCCCTGCTTTTCTGCATCTTTATTATTCTTGCTTGTTACCAAAAGCCCCATGGAGGGCTGCTGTGCCTCTGCTCAACCACACCGGGGAGACTATGGAACTACTCCCTACCCAACAAGACTACGTACAGGGACACAGAGGCTGCTCTGGTCTTGTCCTCTGCAAACTGCTTTTGTCTGTGCTCCTCAGATGTGGAAATGCAATGTTCTGTGACCACTCCCCAGACTGCACTGACCCAGCTCCTCCTGCAAAAATCCAGGACAAAGCTCGAGGTTCACTGTGTCATAACCATCTGCACGTTCCCCTCTCCCTCCCTCCCACTGCCATGATTTCCTGGTGAATGAGGCCCTGTCTTTGTCATTATGACCCCAGAGCCAGGCTCACTACCTGACATGTGATACTCACTAAACGTTTACTGAAAGAATGGGATTATTTGTTGTTTTCATAATGAACATGAAAAGAGAATGATTAAAGTAAAAATGATTAGCAGTGACAGCCACAAACGACCAAGGGCTGCACATACTCTGTCTGCTTCCTGTTTTGAGGAATTTAGAAAATGTGGATATACATACAGCTTGGATGGAGCGAGAGTATTTAAATATTGCTGTCTTGTGGAAGCTCAGTTTCCAGAGGACAGGAACACTGGGAAAATTAAGTCACCCATGATCCCCTTCTTGCTCCAAACAGGATTGAAGTGAGGTTGTATCAGAGGAACCTGGCAATGCCACTAAACCAGAACTCCATACCGGGTCAGCACAACTCATGACAGACAAGAAGGGGATGAGAACCTGGGGTCACAGAGGGTCAGCGGCGGAGATGAACAAAAGCCCAGACTGTAAAGCCTTGCTCACCATTAGTCTTAGTTACTCCCTCGCTTCCTTGGTTTTTAATGAGCTGTTTACACTAGTCGTTAGGATCCTTCACCCCTTGTATGTGTTTGCTGACCTACTTAGATAATTAGCCACTTTCCCCGCCATTTGACCTTGCCTCAAACTCAACTATGGCAGATTAAAAAGACTGAAAGATAGGAACCTAGCTAGGAATTGAGGGCTGTAGGCTTCCTGCTGTAGTTCTCCAACATGGCCTCTAGGTATAAAACAGCATCTAAAACATTCAGTAGCTTTAAACAGCTCCCCTACCGCCTTGGAAATTAAGAACGCCCTCTAGGTTAAGACTCACTAATGCAGGAATATTTATGTAAACTAATATTGTAGGCTAAGCTTTCAGATGCATTTACAGATTCAAAAACACAGTGTAACTTTTATTAGTCTTCTACTTGTTTTCTTTGGGGAGTAGAAGGCAGGGTCTTACCATGCTATAAAGAGCATAAGATTTGAAGTCAAACTCTGAGCCAGGTCTCAACTCTATCATTCTGCCTAGGCTTCAGGCAAACTGCCCAAAGTCATGGCCTCTCTCTTCCTGTCACACCTCAGCTCAGTGAGGGCAACGATGGAGCTCAGCAACTTGGTTGTGAGCCACTGAAGTTCTTACTCAATTCCTAAAGTCATAAAAATGGAGACTCCTTTGCCAGCCTCTCCTGGCCCACCTTTCTAGGGAGAACCGTAGCTCTTATGGCCCACCCACCACCTCATGTCTACCTTCCAGCTTTCATTTCCATTTCCATTTTGTTCCTTGTCCATCCTCCATCATTCCTCACTCTGGATCTGCTCTGATGTGGACCTAACTAGGAATTCACAGGGGATTCATCTGCCTAGCTCTGGGATTCTATGGGATTAGGCGGTTTTAGCAGGCTGGTCCTTATGAGACCCTGACTCTAGTCTAACTTCTACATTCTGGGCAGACCTTAGCCAAAAGGCTGAGAAGTTATCACAGGCCACGTTGTTCAACCTTCACCATGTTGTTCATGCCCAATAGACACTTCTGCTTCTGGAGTCTCTTAAAACTATTTCACATTGAAAAACTCAGTCTTGGCTTCCTGCTGCTACCTGTCTTTTAACTACTACCTCTTGCTTAGCATTTTTTAAAGACAGGTTCTCCCTATATACCCCCAGAGGGCCTAGGACTCACGATAGAGACCAAGGTGACATTGAAGTCAGAAATTCTGCTGTGTCTGCTTCCTGAGTGCTAGAATTAAAGACGTGAACTGATGTGCCCAGCCCTTGCTTAGCTTTTCACCTCACCCAGCACTTTGGAAACCAATTCCATGCATTAAATTCCTTCTCTTGACTCCACATGGTTCTGTTTTCCCCAGTGGCCTCTGATAACACTCTTGAAGTGGTCGGTTATCTATATTTCCTTTACTGGTTAGCGCGGTTTACATGGCCTCCAAGCCTATGAGGCATGCTGAAAATGCTGGTTCACCATTCTTAGTATGCATGGGTAGTAATTAATCACTTGCTTAGGTATGTGGCCCAAGAATTTGAGTTTTCAAAAATTCTCATTGCACACCCACACCGAAGTAGGGGGTCCTTGTGGTAGAAATGGGGAGCATCACTAGGTTCATTGAACAACTAAATGCCTCCCTTCTACAAATCAGCCTTCCAACAAGAGTACTTGCCCTAAGAAAATTAAAAATGGCTGTGTCCCATCTGCTTTATAAAACATTATCAAAAATAGCTTACTGGGGGCCAAAGAGAAGACTCAACAGTTGAACGCCTATATGGCCCTTATAGAGGCCCTGATTTCAGTTCCCAGCCCTGCATCCAATGGCTCACAACCACCTATAACCACAGTACCAGGATGTCTGATGCCCTCTATGGGCAACTTCAATTCATGTGCATATACCCCGGCATAGATACATATATGTATATACTTAAAAGTAAAGATAAATTCTGAAACAAAGCTAAATTGAGGAATGCTGAGAAGCTGTTTGTAATATGAAGTGAGATAATGTGCATGACACCATTCATATAGCATAGCTAGTCATTACATGAAAACCTCCACCAATAAGGCATGATGGTAGACACTGGTAGACCTACCACTTGGAAGTCTGAGGCAGGAGGATCACTTGAGCTTAGGAGTTTGTGGACAGATTGGTACCATATTCTCTTTGGAAAAAAAGGTTTTAATTTAAAAAGATAGTATCCATTGTTTATTATTTCCATGCATGAGAAGATATAAATGTGTAGATGCAAAAGTGTGGGGAGGGGGTGCAAAAGTGTATGGGTGCAGGTGCATGTTAGTGTGTGTGCATGTGAAGCCAAGGTCAGCCTCATGTGTTCCTCGAGATCCACGTATCTAGTTTTTTGAGACAGTCTCTTTGTGGACTCTGGCTTACCAGTTGCACTATGCTAGCTGGCCAGTGAGCTCTAGGCTCTACCTGCCTGCCTCCACAGGATTAAAATTACAATCATGTGCCACCGTACTTGGCATTTTACATGGGTGAAGGGATCAAACTCTGGTCCTTGTGCTCACACAAGAAGCACTTTACCAACTGAGCCATCTCTCAAGCTCCTGAATTATTAATTCTTTTAAGTTAACAGAATCCAGATAGTATGTACCAGAAACATAGGTAAATAATCAGTTACAGGAAAACAAAAACAACACCTTTTTATTTCCTGGCATCTGTTACATTAACCAGCTTGTTGTTGTTCACCACCTTTCTTTCTCAGCATCTTACTCTATGACAGTATAAGATAGCTTTGTTTAATTTCAGAAGTCCTTTTAAAATGAGTTTTTACTTGGAATCATGGGTCAGACTGCATTTTCAACACATTTACTAAGGAGATTATTTCCTTAATTAGCCACTGGATTGTCTGCATTCTATGCCCTTGCAGACACTGTGAATGCAGCTCTGTCTAATTCTTATCAAAAGGTTGATTGTGAAGAATGCCATTCCCAGAGGACAGCCTGGAGGACATGCAGTCTGTTCCTCACTGAGAGAGTTTAAATCTTCCTCGTGGCTTGTGTCAGATCACCAAAGAGCTGCCAACCAGGCTCTCCACATATTTTCTTCTTGTCAGTTTCACGTTACCAGGGAAGAGGAATGAACACTGAAAGCCCTATCAACACAGAATGTTGAACTGTGAATTGGAAAAGAAAACACACAGCTTTCCTGATGAAGAAGAGTAAAAAGATGGAAACAGGATCCAACGAGGGATACAATACAGTTGGATGAGAGGGTTAGTGGGCTCAGAGTCTTCCTCTGCCTGAGAGATAGATTCATGAGGATGACAGATAGTTCAAATGAGAATTGAACCAAAGGCATGAGGATAGGGGAGAACCTCCCCCCCCCCAAAAAAACCCAAACAAACAAAAAACCAAACAAACAAACAAAAACAAAAACAAAAAACAAAGAAAATGGTAAGCTGCATACTTAATCAGATACGCTAGGTAATGTTTGCTTTGCTGTGACAAAATACAGACAAATGCCACCCAAGGAGAGGAGGGGTTATTTTGACTCACAGTTGGAAGGAATCTAGTCCATAACCATAGAGAAGGCATGGAGGCAGGAATGTGCTTGCTTTGTTTCCAGAGAGCCAAGACTGGCCAGTGCTGGTGCTCAGCCCACTTTCTCCTTCCCCATCTTTATTTAGTCCAAACCACAGCCCATAGGGTCGCCCCACCCATCTTCAGGATGGGTCTTCCCTCCACAGTGAGTCTCTAAACACTCCTACAGACTCTTAAGGTGTGTCTGCTCCATGACCCTAAGTCCAGCCAAATTAGCAATGATGATCAACGGTCACAGTTTATGATCAAGTCTAAATGATGCTAAGTTGAGCAGCCAGTTGTTAAAACTCATTGAAGAAGAAATGGCACTATCTGTGTGAAGGTGTTTAATAAATAGTATAGAATGGGGAATGAGAGAATTAAAAACCATCCCAAATGTGCCCGCCTGTGGTTATGGAAGAGAGAAGAGATGCTACAGCTTGGGTTCTCTAGAAACACATGCTGAGATAGTGTGTTGGGTACATGATATTTATTAAAAATTAATAAATTTACCAATGCTTACCATTTTCTTTGTGTTTTGTTTTGTTTGGTTGGTTGGTTGTTTTTTTGTTTGGTTGGTTTTTTTTGGGGGGGGTTCTCCCCTATCCTCATGCCTTTGGTTCAATTCTCATTTGAACTATCTGTTATCCTCATGAATATATCTCTCAGGCAGAGGAAGGCTCTGAGCCCACCAACCCTCTCATCCAATTGTATTGTGTCGGGCTGGGCAGTGGTGGCACACACCTTTAATCCTAGTACTTGCGAGACAGAGGCACGGATTTCTAAGTTAGAGGCCAGCCTGGTCTACAGAGTGAGTTCCAGGATAGCCAGGGCTATACAGAGAAACCCTGTCTTGAAAAAACAAATACAAAAAACAAACAAACAAACAAACAAAAAAAGAATTAGCTGTACTGTGAGAATTGTGCTCTCTGAAAAGATATGTTGAAGGCCTAACTTCAAGTACTTGTTCATGTGATCTTATTTGGAAACGGACTTTTTGAAATTATGATCAAGTGAGTATGATGTTGTTGGGTTAGTCTCTAAGCAAGAATAGCTCAGGAAATAAGGAAATGTCACACTTAGGTAGGGATACCCAGTGAACATGCTGTGAGGTCAAATAGGCCACAATTAGAGAGAAGGAGCATAAACCAAAGACTGAAAAGATGGATGGGAGAGGCTAAGGCAAGGACTGGGTCCGTGCAGAACCTCAGAGACATCGGTGGCCCTACTAGAACCTTGAGTTTGAACTTTCAGCCTTGAAAACTGGGAGAAAACAAATTGGCCACTTTCAGCCAGCTAGCCCGTGCTTCTTCGATAAAGCAGCCCAAGGAAGCTAGCAGGAGCTATGAGGAAACAGAAGGTCAAACTCCTGTGCAGAAGTCACAGAGCCGGGACTGACCGCCTGAGGAAGAGGCCTTGCTTTCTGACTACAGAATGGGCTGCGCAAGGAGGCTATGACCTAGAGTGACTGACTCCCTACCAAGGCTGACCCAGAAGGAGCTAGCTGCAAGCTGAGATGTTTACTGACCCAACTAGCCCGCTAACCCCATCCTGCCAGGCTGGCAGCTCTTGCTTCCTAGAAGATCTGATTGATAAATCTTTGAGTCTGCTACCTTAAGCCTCGAGAAAAATAGTTGGTATCAGGGACGTATATAGTCATTTTGATTTTACTGGAACACCTATGGTTGGGGATATGACTCAGTGGTAGAATGCCCACTTACCGTGGGAAATACCCTAGGTGTGATCCCCAGCATTACAACAACAAAAGAAAGATTTTTTTTAAAAAAAAAATGTTAAGTAGAAAGGTAACTATGAGAAAATATATAAAGAATTAAACTTTTAAATTACCAGGAAGGAAAAAAAAAGAATTGAATTATGAACTTGATAAATCAAAGCAAAGGAGTGAAAAATAATAAATATAGTAACAAGTGTAATTAATCATAAGAATGTGTGTTGGAAGCAAGCCAATATATAATTTTTCACAACAGATAGTTTTTAAATGGCAATGTCAGATTTTCAAAAAAAAAAATGTCCATTTCAATCTATTTATTATAAGAAATGCTAGTTAAAAACAGACTATAGAGCTGGTGATAGGAGCAAGCTCAATCTGCTGCTTTGGTAATTTGGCATTTGGTTAAAATATAGAATAGCAAATTTGGGATATAGTTCAGTGGTAGAGTGCTTACCCAGAATGCATCAGGCATGATTCCCAGTAGAAATGAAGCCGGGACAGGAGGGCAAGCCTGCCTACACTTTAAACCAGGTAGATATGAAGATGCATATGTGAAATTCCAGTGCTTAGGAGTCCAAGACAGGAGGATCATAAATTCATGAACAGTCTGAGCAGGACAGCCAGATCCTATCTCAGTTACTAGTATTTAGTGAGCCCTGCATTGGATCCTCAGCACATTGGTGTAGTACATGCCTTAAATCCAGCACTGTAGAGATGAAGGCAGAGGATCATAAATTTAAGGGAACTGTCAACAACAACAACATAGTAAGTTGAAGGCCAACCAGAGGTACATGATACATCGTCAGAACAAAAGCAAACACTTAATGAGGATATTATTGATGCATGGAGGAACATGCTGTACTTTTTTCTTAAAGGAACAAAAAAACAAAACAACAAAATATACCTAAGTTTTAAACCCCTTCAAAAAGAAGGGATATTTACGGCAGTACTAGGAATTGAACCCATAACCAGGCTATACTACTGAGCTATGTCTCTAGCCCAAGGAAGAAGCTATTAACAGGAAAGACAAAGGTATTAACAATAAAATGGAGGACATTCTACAAGATGTCTTCCCGAAGCCACCAGGTCCTCTTGAACGGTCAGAATGAGGCTGATTCCACCAGCTCAAGAGTGTTGGATTCAAATCGTGTCTTGAAGGAGACTGAGAAGCAGCTTGAAGAAGAAGGGGAACATCTGGAAAACCGGTGGTGCCTCTGCCTTTAAGGTGATGGAGGCCCTGGGATCAGCAAGCCACCTGGACACAAGGAAACAAGGAAAGGAGCAGGATGGGAGCTTCCTGACCCAGACACAAAGGTTAGCTGCATCCTAACTCCATCGCCATGGCTGGCTCAGCCTTGCTGGCTTTGGTGGCTGGTAAAAATGAATCCTCAGTCAGCCTTCCTTTAAGACAAATTAAAAATCACTAGAAACGTGTATCTGGTGATCAAGTTACAAGTTCTTCAGCTTCAGCCAGGGAAACCTAATGTGTGAGGAACTTCCTTCGGCCACTTTGGAATCAAGATGAGATGTGCCGGTATCCGTAAACTTCACTGCTGGAACCTAGACTGAAGAGTTAGCAAATAGCATGGCTTAATTGTCCTTAAGTGGGTGTGACCAAGCCTTTTCTCCTAAGCACTGGGTGAACAGAGCTTGGCAGTGTGCTGTCATTGTGTAGAAGTGCATACAACTGTGCATGAGCAAGCAAATATGGTAATTGTGGTTCAGAGTAAGTCTGAGTTTCAGGATAAAATAAGAACTGTAGATAGCTCTTCCATAAAATGATGTTATATACACACACACACACATATATATATATATATATATAATATACATTATATATATGTATATTGTGTGTGTGGATAAAACATCAGGAATAAGGAATCAGATGTTTTCAGAGTATAGTTGGTTTAAAATAATTCAATAACTATAATGGGAAATATTGTGAAAATAAAAATTTAAATCTAAGTAAAATGGATGGTTTCCTAACAAATTATATTTATTTTTATTAAATTTTATTAAATTATTATTATTTTATCCAGAGATAAATTACAAATTCTAAGAGCTGAATAATTCTAGAGCAAAAACTGATTGCGCATCAAGACTTCCATGTGATAACATGCATCAATTCCTTAGTACCAAGCCCTGATAATGAAGCATCCGGTGTCAGCCCTAAGTGTATACTTTTTTTAAAAGATCTTGTGGAGTGCATGGCTGCAGTGAGTTCATGAGAGCATTGATGATGTCATGACCAGGAGACACCAACTCGACACTGTTTCAACCTCTGACTCTTACAATCTTTCTGCCCTCCACCCTCCCACTTCCATGATACTCCTTGAGCTTCTGGGTATGGGTGGGATGATACAGATGGTCCATTTAGAATGTCTGTAGGCATTTAATCTCTGCCACACAATTATTTTTAAATAGGAACGTGCATATATTTTAATACTGATAAGAGCAAGTGGAGCAGAGAGAAAGAGGGAGGGGGAATATATGTACAGCAACAAGCATGGAAGAGTGTTGTTTTTTTGTTTTTGTTTTTGTTTTTTTTTATTTTACAGCAATGAAAAGTTGTTAACATTGATTATCTCTAGGGTATGTGTAAGACCTGGCTTCTTTAGATAGGTATAATCTACAATTTAAAGGGTGGCACGAGTCTGCAATTCTAGATACTTAGGAAGCTAAGGTAGCATTATGGCAAGTTCAAGGCTACCTGGAAAACTTATCAAGGTCTTGCCCAGACATTCAATAAAAAAGGTATAGGGGTGTAGTTGCATGGTAATGAGATTGCCTGTCATGCATGGTAGCTGGGCTCAACCTCTAGTTCTGAAAAAGAAAATGTTACAAGCTGATACTGCCTCTATGCTAAGTGTAATTATAGCCCAAAGTCTGTGGGTGTACTGTTTGCAGTGTATCATCTAAGCAACTCTGATAAAAATCAGTCAATTTGTCATAGAATTAATGCTGAAAGATTATTTCCATGTTAGGAAAAGGATCCCCTATGAAAACTGATGGGGCAGTATCCAGTGCGGCCTCTGTGGTTTGAGTGACTGCTTTTATCTGTTGGAGACTCTGATCTGGAAGCTGATCATGCCTTTGCTGTAGCAAGTAGGGACTTCCAAGTTTAGCTGGACACTACAATGTATTCAGTACACATTGGGTCCTGTGCTTTATTCTCTTGCTACCCACATTATCCATCCTTCCTGTATACCCCTTCCTTTATCCTCACTACTCAACCTGAGAGCCATTATCTGATTCTTTGGGGGAGAGGAAGTGTGGATATTGATAAATATTAACCAGTGATCTCTTCTTTTACAGGAACCTGGGGGAACAAAAGCAGCGTCAACGATGAGCAGGCCACCCGTCACCACCAACTACAGATGACTTGCCATTTTATTTACAAAGGTAAGAAATGTATTCTGTATCCATAAGTAATCTTGACAGATGCTCTTAACCTTTCTACAGTATCTTTATTGATGTACCAACTTCATGACATTTAACTTTAACCGTATCAAATTTCAAACCACCACCAACCAAACGGGACATGGAAAGTTTTGAATGTCTGTGAGAGAGATAAAAGGGGTGGAAAATGCCATGAATTACCGGTGCATGGTTAATTTTTAATCACCTTCAAAGTCTCCCTAATTTTAAACAGACACTCGAGGAACACAGCACAATATTAAAAAGCTTGCTTGGTGCATTTGCGATTTCATCTTTAAGCAGTCAATCCCCGGTACGTTTCTCTCTTTTGTAGAAGGGGTATGATTATAATGTTGTTGTCTATGCCTGCTTTGGCTTACACACTTGCAAGTGCATATTGTACCCAGCACAGAAACAGAACAAGCCTAGGACAGAGAGTAACCCCCCACCAGGCCCATTTTAATAGCTCCTTGTAGTTTGCTGGTGTGGTGCTTATTGCTGTCCACTTGGGAGGTCTAGAGTCGCCAGGGAGTGGCCTCTGGACCTGCCTGTGGGGGTTATCTTGATGGTATTGACTGAGTTGGGAAGAATGTCCACTGTGGGTGAGATTTTCCATGTCCCCTGTGTACTTACTGTTCCTGGACTGTATAAAATAGAGTGAACCTAGCACAGGCAAGTAGTCCATTGCTTTTCCTTTTTGCTATAGACACAAAGTCAGTAACTGCTTCAGGTACCTGTGCCTTGATTTCCCCATGGTGACAGACTGTAGTTTCAACTAAAATAAGACCTTTCTCCCTTAAGTGGCTTTTGTCATAGGAGTCTATCACAGCAACAGGACAAGAAGCTAAGAGCCTGCCCCCAACCATTTCATTCACCTCTTTGACTTGGGTATCCCTGGTTGATATCGTGGTGTTTTGTCAAACATCACTCTATGATTATATGAAAATCTCAAATATTTTAAAAGAAAGAAAAATGACAACTTTGAACTCAGGTGACCCTTTAGGGGTGATGACTTTGGAAAATCAATAAATAAATGAGTGATCTCTTTTTTAACAGGACCCCAGGGTAGGGATTAGAAGCACTGTCAACAATGAATAGCCACCCCCCAGTCACTCATTTATTTGTACTGTGCTTCTCTAAGAGAATTTAAATGAATTGAATAACCTGGCCCATTTCTCATCTCTGTCCCTACTGGAAAGTCAACTTACAACAGAATGAAAAATACTTTTAGACTCTCTGCTCACTGTGCTTCATTCATGCCAGTTAAACCATTTCCCAGAGGTTGATTCTCAACTCCCCACAGAGTGACTGTTGATGCGTTTCCATTTTCAAAGCTAGGGGTCTGAGAAATGTAGCTACTCAAGTGGCATTCTTCTGGGAGGGCCTCTGTCTCTAAGTCTTACAAGCATTTTAATCTTCCTAGCATTTTATTCAGAACCCATAAATGTATTATTCTAAGAAAACTATAGAAAAAGTCAAGTCCTCTTTAGACAAATAAAGCAGATGTTTTTGTGAAACAGATGTCTTTGAAGACTCCCAGTTCTAAACCCCATCTGAAAGTTGAGAGGGCAAAATGGGAGTTAATTGTGATAGCTGAAGACTTGGTGTGGTTGGCTCATCTAAGTCATTACTGTCATTCTTCTGATTGCCCTTAGTCATGTCCTGCACACAACATCAGTGCTTCAAGGTCACGTGTAGAGACACAGCTTACAAATTCTTTGGTACCATAAATACTGAGCTTATTAAGAGTCCAGGACTCAAAGGCTTGTAGGAAAGTCAGAAGATCAATCTCTTCTGGTGGTATTAAATGCCCTTCCTGTAATTTAAGATCCTGTAGAGAGTGCTCTTGCAGTAGAAGGTTAATTAGCAAAGAGTTCCAAACTGAGCAGTGTGCAGAAGTGAGAGACTTTGGAACCTCAACCTTAGATCTTAAGTTTCCATCAAACCCCTCTCCTCAGAGCTCAGGGATCTATAAGAAAAAAAGAGGCAGAAAGATTTTAACAGCCAGAGGTGGGGGATGACTCTCAGTAGACAGCATCTTCTAGACCCAACAGGACTGGTACACATCTGAATCACAAAGACAGTCATGTGACCAGCACAGGTTCAAACCAGAGATGAAGCCGACACAAAATCCCACTCCTAACCAAGAAGCTGTTTGCAATTGACTCCTACTGGGAAAGTAAATACGGGTTTTATCTAATGGTGTTTCTCTGAATATATGTACCACACCCCAGAGCAGGCCCCAAGCCCAGGAGTAGTTGGCCAACACAAATCAGATTTTAGGTTTGGTTTGGTTGATTTGATGTGCACATTTTGTTTTATTTTTTTATTTATTCATTGGTTTGGCTGTTTTAATTTGTGGGGGGTTTTTCCTAATTTTTGGGGGGAGACATGAAGTTGGGTGGGTAGGGAGATAAAGAAGATGTGGGAAGAGTTGATGGAGGGGAAAAAAGAATATGACCAAAATATGATACATGAAAATTAAAGATCCTGAAATATTATAGCTTGTTAATGATTCAGGTACCCTTATTTATCACAGAAGTAATTGGCTTTAAATTTTTTTTTAATGATTTTAAAGTTAAATATGAACGCCTACTGAAAAGTGATTGCAAGAGCACCTACTGTCTCTCAGTGAGAAAAAATATTTTAAGTGCATTCGAAAAATTCACAAAATTAATCACTCTTTTTGAGTCAGTAAAACTAAAACCTTGCTGTGTCACAATTTTTAAACAGATTAAAAGGCACATCGCAGCATGGGAAAATACTAATAATGTGCTTAGTGATGGAGTAATAGTCTAAAAACAGCATTAACAGGGAAACTACTAACACTATTAACAATTATAGGTTTAAAAATCATTAGTTAAAATACTAAGACCCTAATAGGTAGATTAGCAAAAGTATGAGAAACTCAAAAGAAAACAGACAGAGGACTAACAGTGGTGGGAGGAAAATGTAATCCTCGCTCAATGAGGAGGGTCCTTATTTGACCTGACACTTTATCACAATCTAGTAGCTGTTGTTGCTCAGTGAGCCAAGCTTCCACTCACTCCAGATATGGCTATGAGTGGGCAGAGACTTCTTGGAAGGCAATTTGCTAGCATTAGTAAGAGCTTTCAAGTGTTAATACCCCACTGTGACCCAGTCATTCCAGGAGCTGAGGCTAAGATAACACTGGTAAATGTTGTATTATTTGCAGAAGCAAAATGTTTGAGCCTCCTCAACTAGCCATCAGTGTTAGCATTATTAACTGAAGTACTGACACACCATTGGATTCACACAGTGATATCTCCTTGCATCTGAAAGAAAACATTCTTTCTCCAGTGAGTGATATTTTTTTATCATAAAAGGGGCACGTGCTTATTACATCAGTATTCATTGAAAACACAAAGATGACATTATCATTTTTCATATCAAAATGCATATATCAAAAGATAGAGATGAATGTACTAAAATGTGGATCATGGAGTTGCTTAAGGGAAGTACTATTAAGAGTGGGGTGTGTGTGGTGTGTGTGTGTGTGTGTGTGTTCTGGTTCATAATTTTGGTACTTTCCAGATATTTTTACAGCTCTTACAACTGAAGCAAAAGTAAAATTTAAATAGCTTTTAACAAGAAAACTATCCGCATATAAGGATCTAGGCCTCTACAGCATCTTTCTTCAGACTTAGAGACCTGAGTGTACTCCCAATAAGAACTTTTGGATTTTCTCTTTCCTCTGCCCCACCCCCTCTGAAACAATAGCAATAACAACAGCAAAAAAAAAAAAAAAAAACAGTGTTTAAAATATATTTTGCTCTTTTAGCAGCATTGTTCATATGCTGCACTAGAGAGGAGCAGTCAGATTTCACACGGAAATATCTCTCCGCAGATGTCGTCAACTGCTGAAAATGGAGACGCCGTACCTGGAAAACAAAATGAAGAAAAAACCTACAAAAAGGTGAGTTTTAGTGCTGTTCTGCTGTTGCCGGATTGAGGATTTTAGGCCCTTCCTTCCTCTGAAGCAGTTGTTAACCGTCTTACTTCCTCTTGTGGTTCTACTAAATGTGCAAAACTTTGCTGGTTTAAGTGACAAAATGTATCATGGCAATAGTGGTAAGGGTCAGAAGTCTGGCAGGGGTCTGACTGGTATCCACAGAGCTCCGTTCCTTTTGTAACATCTAGGGGAGGACTCAAGGGCTTGTTCTATCCAGTTACCAGAGTTCTCCAAGTCTCCACTATCACACTTCCTTCTGTTTCAAAGCAGCAGTGGCTGTCAGGGTAAGATTGGAAGGGCTGTGCCCTTCTAACACTGCAAAAAGGACCAGTGAATTACCCTCCTAGATAATGGAAAAAAAATTTTTTTTATTTTAAAGTTAGTTGATCAGAAAACTTCACTAGCCTAAACTCTTGGTTGCTCTAGAACATAGCATACTTATAGGGTCAAAGGACTGGGACATGGCTGTCTTTGAGAGATATCCCAGTTACCATGTGAAGTAGCCAGGTGAGGGGAGAGAGTTATTTTTCTGCCTTTATTCTTAATATTCATGGGAAGAAGACTCTTAGTGGTATATGATATCCTGTGTCTAGCATATGAGTCCTTTCAACTGATTTACTGCAAAGTATTAACTACTGTCTGTCTTAAAAAAAATTTTTAAAAAGGTATAAGCATGAATTACTGTCACTCCATACCTTTTTGAATCCTCTAAAATTTCATGTCTTCAGCCCATTTCATGCAGACCTCTTTTTCTGTGCTTCCCAGTGTATTTTACCAGTCTTTGAATTTGATCAATTTTTGGCTCTTAACTAATCAAGCTAATGTTAACATTATTGTTGGATAAAATATGGCCCTGGGCAGCGCTGCCCCCACTTCTAAGTTACCTTTATACATTACAGTTTTTTTTTTTTTTTTTTTTTGACAGTTTTTAAAAGCTCTTGCCTCCTTATCTTCTGGGCTTGCATATTGTAGCTTTCCTATATCCCATTTTTTTGTTTCCATTTGTTAGTCTCTGATGGACGGCTGGTGAGAACTTTTCTCCAGATGTCTGTTCTGTGTATTCAGGTCATGAGTCATGCGAAATGTTGCTTTCCTAAGTGTCTTTTTCCTGTAGATCTTTTTAACTCTTCTTTTTTACTCAGAGAAACCTAGAAATATAAACATGGAGATTGCTATCTCCAGTGATGATGCACTCAGGAAAAAGATGCGTCGGGATGAAGACTAAAGAATTCCATAATGGCTGGGCTGTGGTGGCACATGCCTTTAATTCCAGGCAGAGACAGGTGGATCTTTAAGTTCAAGGCCATCCTGGTCTACAGAACAAGTTCCAGGACAGTCAGGGCTGCACAGAGAAACCCTGTCTTGAAAAACAAAATATATAAACAAGCAACAACAAAAAATGTAGAATTTCAGAATATGAGGTCTTATAAACTTTGTAATCCAGCCAAAGATAGTAATGACGATTCTTAACTTTAGACACAAGGGGAAAACTGGTTGTTTCTTCTTTACCTGGTAAGCATGGGAACACTGTAGAGACACTAGCCTATCATTACTTTAGGTTAGCTTCCGACAGTATCCTAAGTCAGCATCAAAGTGCACCAAGATTCTGCACTGAACTCCTTTGTCAGATGAACATAATAGAAAGAACACGGTCACAACACCTTGGCATTTACTCAGTGCGCCCTGGTCTGAAATGTAGCAAAGCTGGAGGATTCTGCAATCAATGGATATTTGATCCAGTGAAGCTGGGGAAGTTACAAAAATTAAAAACTCAGGTGCTGTAATAAATCTATAGAAAGAGACAAAAGAAAGTTTAAAAGTCCAGCACATACACATGGACACACACACACACACATACCCCAACAATGTTTTGAGAAACACAATAGTATAGGAATCTTTTGATGATCTGATTATGAAGGGGAATATGAGAGATGCAGAGATTAACCCTTAACCAGTGTGGTACTGATGTGCACAGCACACAGGGAACACTTCATGGAAACATAAAAGTTATACTTTATAAATGTCCACAATTTGGAAATCATGCCTGCTACCCCCACCCCAACTCTAGGACTACATCAAAGCTACCTTGTGTTCCTCTGGATGTGTCTTTAAGTGAGGTTTCCGTCCTAGTTCTGAAGCTCTGGTGGCGCAATGGATCTGTTTAGTAAAGAGACTTGACGATACACTGTGTATTATGATGGAAAACAACCAAGTTAAAGACATCTTCTTCCTCTATCGACTGCCAGGAATAAGAAAGACCCCAAAAGAGTCTATAAAGACATTTCAGTTGACTGGGAGAAGTGAGCTGCGAAAAACAGCTGTAAGGCTCAGTAGCCTCTAATGAGGAGGTAAAAGAAGAGGCGGCCAAGGATTAGTGTTAACCAGTTGTTTTGGGCTGTCTGTGCAGGGCTTCAGGTTAGGTAGGCAGCAGCTGCCAATACCAAGCATCTCCAGTGTAATGATTTCCACGGGTGTTAGGGAACAGTCAGTGTTTGTGAACTCTCTGCTCTCCTTGTCTTGATCATTTACACATGAGTGTTGAGCTGGCTGCTTTTGGTTCTTCCGATTGCCCATTTCTCTAATCTATTATCAATTCTTGGCAAGGCCAGGAGGAACTAACATAAACCCATAAGGTTAATGTCTTCAACTAAAGGCCAAAGCAAGTTGGGTGTTAGCTACGTAAAACAAACATGTTGCCCATTAAGGCTGGCACTAATGGCTGCCTCTCTGTTTACAGAGTCTAGGGTTTCCACTCTCAGTTAATTTGCTGGATGTCTTCCGCTAGAGTTGTAAACACAAAGGCCTACAGGAGCCAGGCAGGAAACAGGTTTCCCTATAACTATGGGAACTATCTTAAGGGTGCATGCCTTCCTTTGGGGGTGGATGGCACTAAGATGCTGCAAACAGAGCTGGATGGGAATGTGGACATCAGCACGCCTAGACACTCATTTTTTTTTTTTTTTTTTTAGAAAACAGAAATACAGATGCTGATAGGAAATATTCCAAGTTTTTAATCATCAACTAATTCAGAAGTTTGTTTTTAAGTTCACTCTGGGCAAAAAAGCATGCCAGTGGAACTTTTCTCACCTGCAAACTGAAACAGTTTGTAAACACCGACACATTCTTGGTATAAGAATGTGAAGAAGAAAAGAAATGCCTTTGAGACTGTCTCTGCTTCCCAAGACTGTACAGTTTATTTGGGAGAAAAAAATGTAGTCCCATGTGACAAATAAATAAATGAATACATACATACATACATACATACTTACTTACTTACATATATACCATAAATCAGTATTAGGTGCCAAGACCATTGGCAGACATTTTGTTTAATCATCACAAGTCCCAAGTAGCTGGAAGGTCATTGTTGTCTTCCAGGCTCTCGCAGCTTCTAAACTGGGAGAAGACTTTGCTGGAGTAGAACTCTCCTGATGTTTATTTGCTTTCCGTCACTCCTTTAATGACTGTGACTTCTAATTTGCTTACTCGTCTGCCTCTGCATGATGGGCCATATGGTGATCGTGACACACACTTGAATGAGGGTGGCTTGCTGAAAGGACAGGGAAGGCTACCTTGAACTCAGCCCAGTGTCTCAGGGACATAGCAGGTGGTAGTGTGGGGTTGACTGTGAGTCAGCCTCAGGCGCACCATGGTGTTAAGGGTTCAAACTTTATGCTCCAGGTTAGTGTTGTCCAATAGAACTTTCTGGAATGGTGGAAGTGTTCAATAATCTGCACTAAATTCATGGTAGTAAGACTTGTGAGGTTATTGGATGGCAAGAGTGTCTGAGGAACTGCATTTTTATCAGTGTAATTGTTAGTCTTGAATTTAAAAATCATCTTATTGACTAACAATTTCATGCGTATATAGTGTATTTGATTGTATTAACCTCCACACGTTCTCTTTTCTTACCTCTTTTCTGCTGCATCTGCAATCCTCCTTCCCAACACTTCTCTTTTCTAATTTCATGTCTTTAAAAAAATTAACCTATTGAGTCTCAATCGGGTAGCTTGTGTGTACACAGGTGGGGGGTTATTTACTGCATGGTGGGCCACACTGTTGAAGAAAAGTCACTTCTCCCTCCCCCAACAACTGTCAACTGCCAATAGCTAGCTCCTCCAGAAGAAGTGGGAGTCTCACATGCCCTTCCTCCATATGTGTTGGAATTTTGACAGCTCCATGTTGTTCAGGGCTTCTCGTATCAATAACCACAGATACAGTGAGTTCATGGGTGGAATGGCCGAGTCCTGGGCAGAAGACTGTATTTCAAGGCCTCCTCTCCATTCTCCAGCTCTTTCCCCTTTTCTCTGAGTCTTGAAGACAGAAGCTGTGTGTGTGTGTGTGTGTGTGTGTGTGTGTGTGTGTGTCATATATATCTCACTTAGGGCTGAGCAGTCAACTGTGATTTGCTATCAGTGCCTTGAGAACTGATGAGTCTCTGCGTAGATTACTGCCCACTGTGAAGAAAAGCTCCTCTGCCCAAGGTTGAGAGCAGCGATAATCTGTGAGGATAAACAAATATTTAGAAGACGCTTTGACAACTTGTTCATTGAGCAGCACAACACTAGTGGTTGGTTCCCTTTGAGGCTTATGACCTTCTGGGCCATGGGATTTTGACCATGTAGCAGGCCCCAAAGCCAATCAGAATTTTAGCCATCCCTCTAAGAGTGGCGCCAGCACTGGATCCTGGGGCACCTCTTGCTGGCAGGTCAGTGTGTAGCATGCAGGATCCACCACTGGTAAAATCACTGACGACTTTTATATACTAGCAAGCCGAGGAACTGCAGTTCGAATCTTTGTTAGTAAAACTTGAAGCTTCCACAGGTACTTGTTGGTTACCTTCATGGCTGGTACAGTTGTAGGCACCAAGGCACTGGGACTCTGTCATGGAGAACAGTGCCAGGCTGTGATGGCTGTACACAACTAACAGCAGTTCAGGGTGCATTGGGGTCAGGGACTGTGGCACTGGCAGCTTTTCTATTTAAGGAAACAAGAGTTGGACATAAAGTTGAAAAAGATGGGAGCAAAAAATTCAGAGACAAGTTCTCTCACGTAGTCAAGGCTTACCTCAAATTCATAATCTTCCTGCCTCTGACTCCTCACTGCTGGGATTTCAGGTGAATGTGACCATCCTCAGCAAGAAGAGTTTTGTGTGTTATTGTTTTAAGAAGTGCATTTTTAAAGAACATCACAATGAAGACTTAGCTGAACGTCTGTGGTCAGAGTGACTACCTGAATTTTCCCGTTTCTAGTAAAGGACATGGTGTTGTGTTTGTGGGGTGAGGGCCAGGTTATGACCAGAAAACAAACTTGGAAACAAGCAAAAGGCAAGGACATCATCTGTATAGATGATCGATACTTGGGTAAAATGGTGATGCCAAAGATCCAACCCTCAGCATTTCGTGTGGATTTTTTTTTTTTAAGACAGAGTCTCATTATGTAGTCTAGAACTCACTATATAGACCAGGCTACCCTTGAACTCACAGAGATTTGCCTAACTCTGCCTCCATTTTCTGGGGTCAAGGAATGTTACCCCAACACCTGGCCTCTGTATTTTTCTATGAACATTTATTTATTTTTATTATATGTACATACATGCATACATGCATGCATACATACATACATACATACATACATACATACGCCAGCAGGTATGTATGTGTACCACGTGCAAGCCTGATACCTGCAGAGGACAGAAGAGGGGGTTGAATCCCGTGGAACTGGGGTAATAGGCAATTGTGACCTACCAATTGTCAGTGCTAAGAACCAAACTCGACTCCTCTTCAAGAGCCCCCGAAGCTTCTGTATTTTAAACGTGATGAAATTGCCTACTCTTTATCCTCCCAAACCAACAGCTGTCAGCATGGCTGAGTGACATGTCCCGGATCACCTAACAGTTCTTAGCCAGGGAGATGAATGAGTTTGCAATCTCACAGTTGGAACTGAGAGTTTCCCAGGAAGCTGGGCATGTGCTGGTATAGGAAGTGTTTGTTGTGGTCATTTGCCTTTCCACCGCTGTCACCTCACTTCTGTACCCTGTCCTTCTAGCCTGCTTCTCCTTTCTAAGTCTGTTCACATACCAACCTTCATCCTCTTAGGATATTAGTTCTGGTGATGACAGGCTGCAATGGGAATGGGGAACGGAGGAGTAAGCAGAAGCCTTCTGCTTTCATTACCAATGAGTCTCTAGCCAGTTTGCACCGTGTCTGGTAGGAGACTGAGGGTCTGGGACGCACATCAGAGGGGCTTGACCTAAGTGTTCCTGTTTCTTTCCTCATCTCTCTGTTTTTCAAGACCTTGGTTTTGTTTCGTGGCAAAGCATCAGCCAATTTTCTGGTTGGTAGAGCAGGCAGCAATGAGGAGGAGCAGCGATGCCTGACCCTTGCCACATTTACAAGGGCAGATGGCTTTTATTACTTTTGAAATGTGAGTAAAGTAATGGCCCAGAGACACTCTGATCTAAATCGAAGCACTTGTTTAAACATAACCCCCTTTACAGAGTCTTCATGAAAACATACAGCTGCCTCTAGATAACTCTAGCGTGGGGATCCCAGATTGAAGGAAGACACATTTGTGTGTATCTGTTCATGCACACTTAGTTTAGATTCATAGGAATATATTATTTATTTGGGTAAAAAAAGAGCAGGTCTATGTTTCATGCCCTGACCACTCTTTCTGTCCCTCGAAGCTAACTCCACTACCCTAAAACTAGCAAACTTCTATCCTGTTCTGGGGGGACTGTCCTATTCAGCTTAGCCTAGACACCTGTGTATGTATATCAGGCATCAGTTGTCATGAATAGCAAGTATATTGGCCTGTAGGAAGAGGGCCCATGTGGCCTTTTGAACATTGTTCTTATTTCATCATAATGTCAACTACTTAACCAGAAATTGCATTCTGTGGAGAACATTTAAGGGCTGAAGACATTTTTTGGTACCCGAAGCTTGATAGTCCTCTTAGCTTACGTGGAGATAGAGGCCAAGAACACTGTGTCTTATATAATACACAGGAAAGACCTGTCAAAGCGTCAACTAAATGTTACTAGTACTGCCGGGCAGTGGACAGCCAGGGCTATGCAAAGAAACCCTGTCTCCAAAAA
>NW_022196904.1:155699577-155719018 GCF_008632895.1 Mastomys coucha | reverse complement strand
AAAGGGGGGTGGGGTGGGGGTCGGGGGGAGGAACTGTTACTAGTACTAAGACTCAAAGTCCCTAGCCTAACCAAACCTTGGAAGAGGAGAGTGGGTTTGAGTTCTTCTCTGCCAAGGCTAGTCTGTAATCCTGAGCATTTTTTTTTTTCCCAATTGATCTGTGTCTTCATTTTCTCCATTCATAAAATATAATGGATACATGCTCCGGCTGTACCATAGTGCTATAAGGATCAAATGGTTTAACAGATGGGAACACGACTAGATGAAGTAGAATGCTAACGTGTGAAGTCACAGCATTTGTTGATGAGAGTAAGATCCCTCCACTGTGATTTCCACATCCATCTGTAGGAACAGCAAGGAGGTCATGTGGCTGCCACCCTCAGGGCTAGATTCATAGACATCCCGAGGCCAGCTGCAGTCAACCTGTCCATGGGGTGGGGAGTGTTGGAACTAGAAACGATTCTTCCCCATAG
This sequence comes from Mastomys coucha, assembly GCF_008632895.1. NCBI lineage: Eukaryota > Metazoa > Chordata > Mammalia > Rodentia > Muridae > Mastomys > Mastomys coucha. The sequence continues at coordinate 155,718,545 of NW_022196904.1, read as the reverse complement.
CAGTGGCTTATGAAATAAGATGCAAGATGAGCTAGAATGATAGACTGCCACTGGGATTTTAAAATTGAACAACAAGGAGGTGGAGGGTATAATTAAATAATCATGTCAGATTTACAAGCGTGTATAATGATAAACTATCATCTCCCTCCCCACATAGTACATACCCCATTCCGACATCTCAGCTTCTGTAATACATGTTTTTCAAATAGTCCTTTATTCCGTTCAGCGAGATGTCACATACCATTGAGCAAATGAATCAGCAGCTTCAGACAGAGCCCACCAGGGAACCAAGCCATCTTGTCAGTCTGTGTCTCCAAATGGATCACCAAAAGATGGCCACTTTCTGCATTCACATTGAAGGGGGCCCTGGAGTGGTTGGGTGTGCCCCATCTCCACCTTGTAACCACCAGTGCTCCATCTTTGATCTCCAGTTTCAGTAACCATTACATGGGTGTCCCTAAAGTAGCCACCGGAGGAGATGCCATTCTACGTTTATAACCTGTTATAGGGAACAGACATCACAATGTAGCTGTTTGGTATTAGGACAAGGTCTCGGTGTTTCTTTCTGTTCCTGTGTCCAGACTCCATTACAGCTGTTGTCTCTGCTCGGAGTGAACAATGCTGTTTCGTTTTGTAATGCAAAGACTGAATATAAGGTGGAAACCTATCTCCATCTTTCCCTCCATCTTTGATCCCCAGTTTCAGTAACCATTACAGGGGCATCCATAAAATAGCCACTGGGGGGGCCAGGAGGGGCCAGGAGGTTCTCATCTGAGCAGCAGATCTCCTCGTCACAAGGCCCATGGCTTCTCTCTCTTTGTCACGACCTCCCTGGGCTTGCTCTGTACCCCTGAAGACTTTTTAAAGGGGTCACATAGGAATCTAGAATCTTGGATTCTGAAAAAAGAAGACCAGAAACATAAGTTTCAGTCATATAAGTACTTAATAAACACTTGTAGGATACTCACCATGGTGTATTTATTTAGAGTTTGCAGTGGTGCAGAGCATTGCCTGGTAGAATAATGTTTATCGAGTTCCATTTAGTTTATGCTACCCCCAAACCCTATTTATTTGACAAATTAAAGCACATTATAGTCAGAATCAATTTCAAAAACTAAGCTGATAAGAGTACTAACATTAAGTGTTTGTGTCTTGCCTGATACAATTCTAAGAAGTTTAGAACTATTCATTTTATCTTCATAATAATCCAGACAAGAGTACTAACATTAAACAACAATTCTAAGTAGTTTAGAACTATTCATTTTATCTTCATAATAATCTAGACAGAGCATCAGCAAGATAGCTCAGCGTGTTAGGGCACTTGCCACCAAATCTGGGACCCAAATCATATGAGAGGTGATTCCTGAAAATTCTCTTTTGACATCCACATATGCACTATGGCACACACACACACACACACGGTGTAATTTTTAAAGAACCTAGTGAGGGGATGTGTCTGGCTTTCTATTTTCATGAGTTACAAGTTCATGAACTCAGCCAACCATGTATTGAAAATCTTTAGGGGGAAATATTTCATGTGTACTGAAATGTACAGATATCTCTCCCCTGTCATTGTCCCTTAAACAGTACAGTGAAGTATTGATTGGCATAGCATTTACTTGGTATTTTTGTTCTCAGTAATGTAGAGATGATTAGAATATATAGAAGAATGGATGTTGGATGTAGGCAATATTCAAATATAGCACCATTTTATATAAGGGACTTGACAGAATCTATAGATTTTCATTTCTATGGGGAGCCTAGAACCAGTTCTCTATGAAAAGGGACAGCTGTCCTGTTATTCCCAAATGAGAAAATTTGATAAAGAGAGATTAAGTAACTAGCAGCAGAATAAGGCTGGGCATGCAGCCCTGTCTGTGTCCAGAGTCTGCCACACACACCCCCCCCACTAAGGTCTGAACACTGTATCCAGACAGTGGTGCTGCCAGTGACATGAGGATGACCATTCTCAGCCACGTGTGCTGACACACATCTTTAAAAGCTTGCATGGGAAACTGAGGCAGGAGCAAAGCAAGTTCAAGGCTAGCATGGCCCTTCGAGTGGGACCCTGTCTCATGAGTGTATGTGTGTGTGTGTGTGTGTGTGTGTGTGTGTAGTGTGTGTATGTATGTGTGTGGTGTGTGTAGTGTGTGTATGTGTGTGTGTGGTATGTGTGTGTAGTATGTGTAGTGTGTGTGTATAGTGTGTGTGTGGTGTGTACGTAGGTGGGATATGTTTGTAGTGTATGTGTGTGTGTATGCGTGTGTGTGGTGTGTATGTAAGCTGGGGTATGTTTGTAATGTGTGTATGTGTGTGTAGTGTGGTGTGTGTGTGTGTGTGTGTGTGTGTGTGTGTGTGTGTGTGGTCATTCTGAATTATTATTCACTGTAATAACAGAAACAAGTGGCACAGATAAACCTGGCAATTTTGAATTAGTAAAAAGATTACTACTACTGAGCAATTATAAAACAACATTTTCCTTGCTTCAATGGTCGAAAAGCCAATGTGTGTCTTACCTTCATACAGAATCCAAACTACAGCCTGGGGGAAACCTTTTCCTATAAAATAGCAATTTTCCAGTAATTTTTAAATGAAGAATGAACATGTTTTGAGGCCACTGTGCAGAGTGCTTAAGAGGAAAAGGTAAAGTGAGTGATTCCAGGGGTTTTCCTGAGAGTGGAGCTTGGGATTGACAGTGAAGAGTGAAATCTGTCTGGCAGATGAGAAATATTATAAATGAGAAAATTTGGAGGAAATCACCGGTGAGAACCTGGTGAGCGGACAGCAAGGTAGTGTCTCAAGTATAAGGAATGGTTCACTATTAATCTGCTTATAGCAAACAGAGATCTGATAGAGGAAGCCCTGGGTGTGCTTCAAAAGTTCCCCTGGGGCAATCGAGGTCTCCTAAGTGAACACCTGCCTTTCTGGTGAGTACGGCCCACCATCTGTCAGTCCTGTATCAGTGACTCTTATACTAGAAAAGGGAGTGAGCCTGCTTAGTCCTCTGTGGCAAAGTGATGCTCTTTGATACATCCAGCATGTCATAAAGGAGAGGGCTGGGTAAGGTGGCACTACCCTGGAATCCTGTGAGTTGAGACCAACCTATCTACATATTGAGTTCCAGGCCAGCCAGAGCTACATAGTGAGGCCCTTGGGGGAGGGAGGGAGGGGGGAGGAGAACATGGAAGATAAAAGAGGAAAATGTCTCTCTGTGGAGACCTGAAATTTTAAATTTTTGTCACTTGTGAGTCTTTTTCTTCCTTCCTTCCTTTCTTTTTTCTTTCTCTCTTTTCTTTTCCTTTTTGTCTGCCCAACTCCATCATATTAAGTACTCTCAGCCACCCCCAAATACAAAGTAAGTTCCACTTAAGGGAAATGGAGCTTGCCTGGCCTCTTGTCGCCTTGTTCCCTGAGGGGAGGGGTACTGCTCTCACCCCCAACTCCATGACTTCTCATCCAAGAAGGACAGAAGCCTCCTTGTGGAGCAGGAACAGTTACTCGCTCACAGAGAACTGACATGTAAATGGCCTGGGTAATCTAATTCCCCTGAGGTGTGTGTTTATAAATATGACTGCGTCATTCCATTCGTTGTGGGTGTGGTCTGGGCCTGGACTATAAAGAGCATTTGGTTGGTCAGTTGACAAATATTTATTTAGCTTGGCCTAGTGCTGTGCCTTAAAGGTAAAACAGAGGCCAAAGAAAGCAATAATCGTCACCCTAAATAAAGCTGTCATTGTTTTGATAAAAGGTAGGCCAGAAAAAAAAATAAGGTTAATGGAATAACTAGCCATTTTAATAATTAAGGAGATGTGATCAGAATAAGGGGGCTGCTGTTGAGGTGAGGCCTTCGGGGAATGCCTTTAAGGAGCATGTGGTCTGTGGTCACAGGTGTGAGAATGAAGCAGCTGAGAGGGGTGAGAACACTTGCCAGAGAGGATGGCACTTGCCAAGCCCCGGAGGCAGGAAGCAGCCAGGTAGATTCCAGGAACTGAGGTGAAGCTGGTGTGGTGGAAACTTCTGAACAAGCAGAAGTGAACTGGTGAGCAGTTCCCAGCTGGAGCCAGTTTTCTCTGCACAGGGTCAGCAGACAGAGTTGTGGCAGCTAGGGAGGGGGTCGCCACTAGCATCTGATGACAAGGTTCCTCTGACCCCTCCGGGAAAGACACAGAACAATGTCAACAGAGCCACATGAAGAAGTAGTTAGCTGCCTAGACTAAAATAGTAAACTGAGGTGATGGGGTAGGTCCTGACTTGGGTGTCAGCTTAGGACAAGATAGGAACAATTGATGATCCCATGGAGTTCTTAGATTGTACCACTGGAAGAGATGAAGAAGGCTGTCTAGGGACAGTGACATCTTGAAAATGTGGGCATGTTGGCTGGGTAACACCAGTGAGGGTTTGAAGAGAAGAACCAAGTAAGAGGTTGGAAATGTGCATTGGGAACCAATGGGACAGGGATCAAGTTCAGCTTCGATTCATCAAATTGAAGGTCTACAGTAGGATAAAGAGAGGCTTGGTGGCAAGAATGTTTTGGTTTGGGCATTGCTTCTAAAGAACTCCCTCTACAGACGTATATAGACTAAGCATCCTTAAGTGCTTCAAAATCCAAAACTTTAAAAAATATTTTTGTTAATTCTTTGAAATTTTCATACATGCATATAGTGCATTTTTTTTTATAATGTTCACCACCAAGTCCAAAACATTCAGTGTCTACATAACTGGAAAACAGTGTCACCGCCAATGGAAAATGCCACACCTGACTCTCCTAACAGGCTACATTCAGCATAAACACACTAAGCATACTGTGTGAAAGGACCTTCAGCAAATGAGTTTCATGGTTCAACTTTGGTCTCTCACTTGTAGTATCATATCATGTAGATGCAAATAAATATATTACCAGACCAAAAAAGAAACCTCAAAATCTGAGACATATTGAACAAGTGACATTATTTCTCAAAAAAAAAAAAAAAAAAATCTGACCAGTGCGTGCCTTACAATCTTCTGCAGACTTTTGTGGACTACTAAAACTATCCATAATCCATAGCATACAAATCTTTCATGGACCATCACAATAGGAGTGTCGTGGTCTATCTCTTGTTAATTGTGCATAAGCACAGAGAGGGAGGTCCTTTGCAAATGTCTTGAAATCTACATGGTCCACACAGCCCTTGATATATAGAGTTTAAGAGATATATCGCATTCTTCTTCTTTTTAAAGGTTTATTTATTTATTTTATGTATATTTGTGCACTGTAGCTGTACAGATGGTTGTGAGCCTTCATGTGGTTGCTGGGAATTGAATTTAGGACATCTGCTCACTCCCATCAGCCCCACTCGCTCTGGCCCTGTTTTGCTCTGGCCCAAAGATTTATGTATTATTATAAATAAGTACACTGTATCTGTCTTCAGTCACTCCAGAAGAGGGTGTCAGATCCCATTACAGATGGTTGTGAGCCACCATGTGGTTGCTGGGATTTGAACTCAGGACCTTCAGAAGACCAGTCGGTGCTCTTAACCACTGAGCCACCTCACCAGCCCCACTTTTTCTTCTTAATCCTAAAGTTGTCATATACTTTCTGTGGGGATGCATTCTGAAGTCTGTAATCTGAGATCCTCAACTAGAGATGAGATGTGTGGGGTGGAAGGCCAGACAAGGTAGAATTTCTACTTTGCATGACTGAATTGTGACAAATATACTTTAAAAGAGTTCAGTTTATGGCCATTGAGATGTCTTATCAGGCAGAGGTGCTGATGAGCTGAATTTTGTCCCTAGAACCCACAGTGGAGAGTGAGAACTCCTGAAAGTTGTCCCCAGACTTCCACATATGTGTTGTCACACACATGCATGCGCACAGGCTTGTACGCATGCCCACACACATGCACACAATAAGAATAATACAATTAACAAAAAAAAGAGCTAAGTGTGGCTTCCATGGCTTTATCCAAGTCAACTGTGATGGGGTCACCTCTCTCCTGGATCACTTCATAGGCGTTTGAAAGTTGATGATGGTCCCTTTGTCGTTGTCCATGAACTGCTAATAATCAGCTACTCCTCACAGGAGAAGTTAGCAACTAATTCTAGCTCTGTCTCAGAAGGATCGATCCTTTCTAGATGTTGGCCTAAGCAAAGGCTTCCCCCCTTGATGTTGCCAGTCAAGACATGGGATTGGCTAGCAGCCCAGTTCTCCAGCTCAGCATCTTGACTGTGTGAGGAGCAAAGTCAGCAAGTGTCTGGATATGCTGCTTGAGAAGTTCGAAGGAAGAGTCAAACAGTTTGAAAAGCAGGTGTAGACTCACAGAAGCATGGGAAAGGGGAGAATGCAAACCTGCAGCTTGTTCTAAGGCTGAGATAGTGATGACAGAGGCAGAACACCTACCCTTGTGCCCAGTCTTCCGACTGTGACCCCTTGCAACCTCCAGGAGCTCAGTCTTGCACAGGACACTTAACATGAGTACGGCTTGAATACTAAATCTAATACGGTAGGGAGGACTACTGAGTGAATGAATGATATGCAAATCTTCAATTGCTATTGTTCTTAATAGACTCCTCATTTGTTTCAGGAGAATTTAAATCTCAGGAGGGCAGGTGGACTGCTGGGTACTGATGAGGTGTGAACTCAGTCACTTCGAGATGGCACAAAGATGACTGTCACCCTCTCCATCCTAGCTCCCGCTCAAAGTTTGGAATTCTGAACAGACGAAGACCCTGTTTTTTATCTATGGCAATCTGTATTCTTGAGTATGAAGGAGACAGGTTATTTTCAAAAAGCACTAGGAAACTGCCAAAAAGAAGTCTTTTGTGCATTAATGGCATCGTTTAAAAAGCCACATCTAGTAAGGGACAGAGTTCTCTGGCTTCTTTCACATTTAGTAGGAATTCTATTGGGCTTCAAGAGCCTTCCCCTCCCCTCTGGCTCTGTCTGCACAGAGCCCATCTGCTTTTCTTGGGGCAGTGGAATTCTCCTGGCAAAACAGATGCTGTCCTTTCTAAGGTCCCAGAGTGGGTTGGATGAGGGTATGTGTTTAAAGAGAGCCCTGTGGAGTCTCTGGGGCAGGCAATGCCCAGTTTGGCTTTGCATGGGTTTTAAAGGAAATCATGAAAGAACTTAGCAATGAAGACCTCAAGCCCTACCCTACAGATTACATGTTTAGTTTTAGTTTATTGATTACTTAAACATTGATTGCTTACTGGTTATTGAAACAGAGGCAGATCAGTTCCACCATCTCCCTAATTCCATATGTTTTGTAGCATATTCATTTGGGATGAAAACTAAGATCAGGCTTATCTTCAGATTTCAGATGTAAAAAAAAAAGTCTAAAGCAGTGTGGCTGAACTAAGGAACAAATCAAAATGTGGGTCTCCTGAGAGTCAACCTCGTAAAAAGAAACTTTTCCCGCAGGAAGTATCCGGCGTAATAAAAATATCAGAAGTTTCCATTTCCTTTTGGAATTTAGGGCATGCCAACTCAGTCTGGGTTGATGTTTATCCCCGGGCTTTTTATTCATTCATTTATTTCCAGACAAGATTTTTTTTTTAACATGCTGCTGTTTTTTTTAATGTAGTGTTTTTTGTTTGCTTGTTTTTTGTTTTTGGACTGTGTGGGTCTTGAGTTGTTTCACATGTGTTCACAGATGTGTGAGAAGAAACCGCAGAATATGCCAAAGCTCCTGACTTACCTCCCCAAGGAAAGGTCTCTTAGCAGGAGATTAGTGACCACACAGAGCAGAGCAGTGTGTGACATCTCCTGGCTCCCGACATCCTTGCCTGAGGAGCACACTAGTTGGCTCAGGAGGCTGACTCTGGCCACAGCTGGGCTACCAAAGGCTCAGCCCTCTGGCCTGAGGTTCCATTTCTAACCAAGGAAGAATGTTAAGCCAAGCCTCTCCCTGAAAGCAATTACAGGCATCCACACCCCTCCTGCTCTCTCACCTAAGTTTAGCCTCCGCATTTGTGTGACTTTTCCTGGAGAGCTGTGAGCAAACTTGTATTTACTCCAGCTAGGGGCATCAACAATTAGCCAGAAAAACAATTCTACCCATGTCTAATTTAATGAACCAGTGAGGGTTTTTTTTTTGTTTGTTTTTTGTTTTTTTGCAGGGGACCTTTGACCTCAGGAAACCAAGTTTACACTATTAAAACTTACATTTCATGGGGCAGTGGTGGCGCATGCCTTTAATCCCAGTGCTTAGGAGGCAGGGGCAGGCGAATTTCTGAGTTTGAGGCCAGCCTGGTCTACAGAGTGAGTTCCAGGACAGCCAGGGCTACACAAAGAAACCCTGTCTCAAAAAACCAAAAACAAAAAATAAAAAAACTTATTCTTTTGACCCATTATCCCATTGTGGAATCAGTCCATCCAGCTGATTAAGGATTGTCTGTGTTCGCACTCATTAGCACTGCGCATTGTTTTTGAGATTTTGTGTAAAGCCAGGTCTTTCTAGGAAATCTTGGTTGTCCTGGAACTTGATATGTAGACCAGGCTGGGTCTTAACTCACAATGATCCTCCTACCTCTGCCTCTCAAGTGCTAGGATCGAAGGCATGCACCACCATGTCTACCACGTTGTTATTTCTATGTAGCTTAGCCAGCTAGAGAGGTTGAAATGCTTTCATTAGCATTTATGTTTATATTTGTTTTCATTGCCCCTAACCTTTGATGGTTTTTTTTTTCAGATAATTTGCACTGACTTACATGTATCATTTTGAGAATTACTCATGAATACCACTGTTATTTTATTGCTAAGTTCTACTTCCAAATGTACTGCATTTTTGTTGCAAATATCTTTCTGGCTTAAAAATTAGACTTTCAATTCTGTTACCTGTTTCTAGTGAAAATCCTTATTTATTTCCAACTAGTGGAAAGAAGTGTATCAGTTTGTGGTTACAGGATGATGTTTTGGGTGTATGCACTATGTGGAGAATCAAATGAGGACATTTAGCATACCCACTGTGTCAGACATTGTCACCCCTGAGATGAAAACATCCCAGCCATTTTCTAGCCATGTGATGTAATCCATAAGGCATTATTACCCACCTCCACCCCTCTCTATTGGGGACACTGTAACTTGTTCCTTCTAACTGTAACTTTGTATACACTGGCCAGTCCACAACTCTTTCTCCCCATGGCTCTTGCATTGCTCTTCAATTGCTCTAGATAAAGTCAAATCTTCATGAAGACTTTCATAAAGTCAGACATGCTGCTGCTACATCCCCCAGGCTCTACGTCCACTCCCACTTTCAGTTTTACTTCTGGTAATGCCTTGTTTTAATTATAATAATCTATAAGACATACTTCTCATGGTGTTACTTAATTTTTATGTTTTTTTTCCTCCAGATGTTTTTATATTCATTCCTCTAACTTAACTTCAAGATAGGAAGGTCATTTGACAAAGATCATACAGTAGGTTTTGGTTTTTGGTTTATGGTTTTGTTTTTGTTAAAGTTGTGTTACATGTACTTATAAATTTAGGGAGAAAGAACATTTTTATTTCACCTTTCCTTCCAACTGTTTTTTATCCACCTCAGTGAAATTTTTCTTTACTGATTTTGTGTGCTATTTTTATATAAATATCGTTCTGTGTAACCTATGTGGGATTTTCTTGTCTGTTAGTATTTGTGGGAATTTTTTTCTATGATATCTTACTTTGGTTTTCTATTGCTGTGAAGAAACACCATGACCATGGCAGCTCTTACAAAGAAAAATATTTAATTGGGGCTGGCTTACAGTTTCAAAGGGCTAGCCCATTATCATCATGGCGGACACATATGGTGATGGAGAAGGAGCAAGGAGTTCTACATCAGGATCAGCAGGCAGCAAGAAGAAGACTGAGCCATTAGGCCTGGCTTGGTTCTAAAACCTCAATGCCCTCCCGTAGTAACCCACCTCCTCCAACTAGGCCACTACTACTCATGATCAAGCATTCAAACACATGAGTCCCTGGGGGCCATTTTTATTCTAACCACCACACATTATGAATGGGATTATTCTTCCCATTATATTTTTTTACTTAAGCTGCTAACTTAATTTGTAAAAATTATTTTATTCAGTCCATGATTGATCCTTGGATATAGATACAATATCTTCAGCTCTGTAAAGTATAAATTTTGGTTTTACAGTCAGTCTGTTTTATCATTGGCTTGTTTTGCTTTATTAGCTGGCTCTTCAGAAGTCAAAGTATCAGAGGCTCTTTTTGTGATTAGTGTCCAGCCTGTCTTCTTGACTTTAGAGGGCAAATACTCTTGTATTTCCCAGATTCCTCACCACACACGCAGGTTATTAATAGATGTGGAAATAAAAGACATTTGGAAAGGGACATCAAGGGTTTCTCTTAGTGTGATACTTTCCTTAGTTTGGAAAATATGTTTTCTTTGTTAACAAGTTTTCATTCTGATTCTAGTTTTACCAAAAGATTGTGTTTTTATTATTTAATCGAGTATTCTGGTTTTCCTGTAATTGATTTAAGTGAGCATTGGAAAGGCAATCATTGTAAACCCAGCTTTTGGGAATACTAGCAAGTGATAAAACCATGTTTCTCTTAAAATAGAACTCAGTGTCGAGTTTACATCAGCCCAGGCAAATCAGGTAAACGTGTTATTTTTATAACTTGAGAAATCGTAAAATTTTCTCCCTATGGATCTGCTGCTCATTGCCGCAAAGCAAAGTAATCCGTGTATCAATTATCTTAAGGGGATGCTGTTTGCAGTATACTTGGGGTAGGCCATTTCTTCCTAAGGAAAGAAAGCTTTAGGTAAGAAAAAAAAAAGTACTTCTTTTGTTATTGTTATTACTGCAGTGAGGTTGGTTGGTTTATTTTGCTTAAAATGTTGCTAATTCCTCTCTTTTCCCTTTGTTGAGGTTTTTTTTCTTCTGATGTATATGTAACAGTTGGCTCTCTCTCACTTGTGAACACTGAGGCAGGGAAAACCGAAAGGCCCTCCGAGTTAGTTTCTGTGTGCTTTGGTTTTGTGGTGGTCTCTTCTGCTGTTGCTCTGATCCAAGGCTATGCTGGAGGCATTGGGAGGAGGAGTAAGATGGGTGAAGAGTGGGGGAAGGCTGCACTTCACCCGTCATTCATTCGCTTCCATTCCCTCATGGCTCACATTCCTACATGTTAGCACATTTCCCTTCCCTTCCTTAAATAAAATGTGGCGTAGAAACACACATGACTCTGCTTCAGATGACTAATCCTGTAGGGGGAAGAAATGGTCCTGTCACCTTGCTCTTCCCTGCTCTAGGGAAATGAACTTCAAAAGGATTTCAAAAGCATGGCATGGTGATTTCAATACTGTTGGAGACCAGTATTGCGGGTCAGGTAAAGTGCGGTGTGGAACCCACTAGATCTACTCCACCCTAGCTGGATTCTGAGAGAACCACAGAGCGAAAATGTGTGGTTCAGCCTTACACATCTGCAGCCTACAGAGGTTCTAGAGACCATCTTTAATCCTGAAGGTCAAATGTGTACTGTTCCATGGGAGAAACTCATCCCCAATTCATCTGTTCAATAAATGATCTAAGGTTCATTTGTGCCATCCCTTGGGTCCTTATGCAAGCCAGTCTCCTTAATTCTAGCCCAGGGTCAAATTACCAGTCACTTTTGAGACTAGTGGGACAAAGAGTAAATAGGAAAGGGTGCCCAAAGGTATTGAGAGTTTTAAAAGTAACTTATGGTTGCTCTGGTAATGAATTACCATAAGCTTTGCAATTTAAAACAGCGTAAACTTAGGATTTTACTGTTCTGTGGGATGGACCTCCAACACTTATCTCAGTGACTAAAATTGAGGTGTTGTGTGGCTACTCCCTAGGAGTAGAGGAGAATCCCTTCCTAGCATTGAGGTCTTTGTCCTGGATTCTATGGGCTACTTAAATTTCTGGTGCATGTCCCCTTCCATCCTCTTCAAAGAGGACAGGCAGGGCTGGGTCCTTCTCACTGTGCATCACTTTCCTCTTTAACCTCCTCCCTTTCCACTTGGAAGGACGTGTTATTACATCACAACTGTTTATGTCTCCCTATGTATAGTGAGCTGGGTAGAAACATAGTAACAAATGCATTTTGCCTATTCAGGTAACATATTTGCTTGTTCTATGAGTTAAGACTTGAGCATCCTTGGGTGCTATTGCTCTCAGTGCCTCTGTATAATCAGGCAGTCCTCCTCTGTGTACCCATAGTGCTTTGGTGTCTTGTAATCATATTGCTGTCAGTTTGCCTGAAGCTCTTTACAGACTGACTGAGGTCCAAGATGGAGACCATCTCATCTCTTCATTTCCTTCTCTGATTCTTTCCCCTCCCCAACCCCTACAAGCTTGGAATCATTGAGCTCAGTAACTATGACCCCTGTAGCTAAATGTCCCTGCTATGGACCTGGATGGACATGAGATCATTTCACTCAGTACGCCGCACATGAAGCCGAACTTTCTGTGAAACTCCTTGTGTGGCTGATGTTATTGCCATTAGCATAAAGCAATTAATATTTGAATTCTCAGTCAAATGTTGAGCCTGGTGCTACAGATGGTTTGGTCTGCTTCATTGCTTGGATCAGCATGCCTCTCCCTCAGTACCACTTGCCATGTTGTTCCTTTGTGTTTAAAGAATCAGAATGTGTTTACAAAGCATGTCCAGAAAAAGGAAATGATATGTGGAAAATACCTCTGTAGGGTATAGAGTCAGGTGGTCCCTCAGTTGGAATCAGGGGCTATAAATATGCCAGTGACTTCATATGTACCATGGGACTGGTATTTTCCATATTTTAACATAATTTTAATAAACTTAGATGAATTTATTTTTGAAAGTAGAACATGAGTTACCCACAGAGATGTTTTACACACACACACACACACACACACACACACACACACACACACACACACAGAATAAGGTCTTTACCTCTAATAACAAAATCAATCCTATCCTTTGGAAGAAATTTGACATTCACTGTGGTTTTTGCAGTCTGTTGAGAATAGTCACCATCATTTGAGGTAGAAATAGAGGAAATGATTAATTTAGAAAGGAGAAGGATTGTGGGGTGGGTGGAAGTGACATTTTCTGCATTGTATTCTTAGAAACTTAGACTTTCAGAGTTGGATGTGCCTCTGATAAAACTGTTTGCTAACATAAGAGGAAACGGAAGCCATGGAAACTTTCAGTCCCTGGGACAAGTTGGTGCTGAGAGCAAAAACCCAAGCTTCCGTCACGTCTCTGGATCTTGTTAGCCTTTCTCAGCCCTGCACTCATCTCAGTGCCCTAAGTGGTTTCCCAGAGGTGACCAGACCGTGGTCTCTGCCCCTAAGATGCCCTGCCTGGCAGTTCCCACTCCAAGCCTGCTGGTTAGCAAAAAGAACACTGTGTAGTTTACCTCATGTTGGACACAGCCCCAATGTGTCCCTGTGCCCATGGAAGGAGTGTGGACAGGCAAGCAGAGATGCCAACACGCTGCTGGAACATTTTTCAAGGACCAGAATCAGGACCAAAGTGATGGGTTCTGTGCTCTGGGACTCGCTGTCACTTCAGCATTCATGTCCCTCACTTGGTTTTGTGTAACAAAATGTCATTTAAAGCAACTGTGCCATTTTCAAACATTGTTCTAATGAGCCTGTGACAGAGGACATTCCCTTGCTTCGGGGATCGTCATGCTGATGGTAGAACAAGCATTCACGTGGCATGCTCACCCACACAGAGAAATGACTAGTGTAGGCCCTGCAAGTTTTACACTTAGATGAAAATACAGTTCTCTACAGTGGGTATTTAGCAGTGTCTACAGACATGTTGGAGTGTCACATCAGGGGAAGAGGAATGGCTTACCTAGAGCAAGTGGAGGCCACACAGCACTGTCCCCCACAACATAGAGGTATCCAGTCCAACATGTCACTCGAGCCAAGTGGAGAAACCCTGACCTATGGGAATTTTTGACTTAGCTAATTCTTGGCCTTAGAAGATTGTGCAGAGAATGGATTAGTTGAGAAACAGACTTACCTAGGCATATCTGGTCTACTACAGGTTAAGAAGAGGTCTGTAATCTAACAGGGTGAACGGACAAGTGAAAAGACCTCATTTGGAGGATGGGAGCCAAGGAAAGCAGTCTCTGTAGGACTTGGCCTCTCCCTCAGGCCTCTGTTCTCAGTTATCAGTGTGGAAAGGCAGTTTCTCTTTGTTCTTCTCATCTGTGAGTTCAAAGATTTAGGTATACTGGGGGTGTTTTGTTGTTGTTGTTGTTTGAGGGAGATGATGGTGTCTTGAAATAGTTTAGATAACCAGATTTGAAGAGATAATTAGGAATAACAAAGAACAAAGGAACTTTGAGTCATTGACCATTCTTCACACCAAGAGCGGGGAGGCAGAGAATCTGTGCCAGGTGTAGGATTGGGTCTCAGCACACTCTACCATCACCAAGGACTCTGGGAAAGGAGAGGAGGACCCAGAAGGACAAACTGACTGGGAGGATGCCCTAAACCTTCCTCAGGCTCTAAGCTCTGCTCAGGGGCAGGTGTCCTGAGAAAGATTTGCATTTCCTTGTTCCATTTTGAATCTTTTAAAGAAGATTTCCATAGTGTGTGGGGTTCCCTGCCCCCGACACCAGGTGGCTACCTTTTATTACAGATTGAACCATGTGGTAAAGATGCGCAAGCATTTCCAATCATGTTCCTCTGTTAGGGCCCCAGCCAAGATGGAACCCTGCCCCATGACCACACCTCCTCCATTGGAGCCCAGAAGCTGTGGTGCTGACCTGCCTAGCAGCTCTAGTTGGTGGTGATCTGCAAGAGCCAAGACTGCTTGCATTCACATCTGCTCACATACTAGTCCATTCTCTCAAAAGCCCAGTCATTTACCCAACTGGATGGCAGAAGTTGCTCCCAAGCCAGATAACCAAATCAGTTGTGTTTAGTTCATAAGCTTGCCTACTGCTAGACAACCATAGGTAGACTCTGGAGCTAGTATCAGATGCTAGTGCTAGAGCAGAGATTAAAGGATCCTATCCAGGCACAGGCTGTGCCCAACAAGCCCTTAGAAGAAGGCAAGATGGAGGCATGGTGTAGGGGGGCAGGTTAGGCTATTTAGAGAGGCACAGAATGCACAGAACAGCATCCACTATGGGGGATGTAGTGGGGAGTGAGCAGAACTTTTATACAACAGACCTAAAGAACATGTCAGAAAATGTAACACAGGAACCTTCGGATTGCTAACTCCTTGTTTATGTGTATGCTGAATGCTTACTGCCATGGGAACTGCCCAAGGAAGGAGCCCTACAGTAGGGCTATGTATCCATAGCCTATAGAATCTGAATGTTGAGAGGGTCTCTATCCATCTGTCAGCTATGAAGTCATGTACTGAATAAAGCGTATTCATGGCTGAGGAGCGTTATAGATTGCTTTGTTCTGTTAGTCCAACATGTCATGGTTGCTAGGATGGTCATCTATATCCTTGGATTCAAATAAAATGACTGGTTATGAACAGAAGTATTTTCTTAAGTGGTTTGTATTTGGTGACTGAGTTCATGAGTGCTGAGTTAGCTCTGAACAAAGGCTGTGGTAAGATGGCCAGGAGATGACCACAGTTGGGCAGAGCACATAGTCCATAAAGGCCAAGCCTACAGAAACATTCCAATTAATTATGTTCCTCAGGAAAGGTGGAGACAAGCATCCTGAAGTGAGCAGTTGGTTATGGACCAGACTCTTCTATCTGTGTTATCGTGGCATGCATCTACTGGGGCCACGGGATCCCTTTTTGATGAGCCAATGGAGGAGGGTTTGTTGGGATCAAGTCTTGAGGTTCTGCAAACATTCTCAAAGTAGCCCTATCCATCCAAGTAGTGATCACTCCTGGGGAAGAGTTTCCTAAATAGTTTGTTGATAGGTCAGACATCTGTGGTCAAATACAATACCAAAACCAATTCAATACGGCTCTTTTGGAGTTCAAGGAAGAGGGCTCTGAAGAAATCAGTGACACCCCAGCCCTCCTTAGATGGTAATGCTGGAGGGTGCAGGCACGGGAAGCAAGATTGCTTCCCCCAGTTACTATTCGGGAAAATGCCTAGTCTGCTCCCCTTTCTCGATAACAATATAACTTGGAAAGTTGTAACCCAAAGGACGCATGGCACATTTGCTTTCTGTGTGTCTCTACTGGTGTAACTGTGACCGAAAAGTATCTACACTGGCATGACTATAAATGGAGAGAAAATAATAGATACAGAAAAAAAAAATGGTGGAATGAAAAATGTTAAATCATATGAAACAAGTGGCTTTTGGTTCATGACGATAAATACTGAAAACAAAATGAAATCGGACAGTAGGCTTCCAATATTTTGTCTGTAGAAGAAGCCTTTGTAGTCATTAGCTCACTACCTTTGTTTTATAGAGGAAAAAGCAAAACTCCTGGATGTCAACACCCTTTTACAGTATCTCAGCTCCCTCATGGTAGAAGGGGCTGCACGTTTGGATTCTTCTCAGTGTTGCTGAGCCCATTAGATCAGTTTGATCCTATTTGCAAATTACCGCAGTGGGGCTTATGAAGTGAAGACGGTGGTCACTGGATGCTTCGTGTTCTCTTCCACCCCTGGTCACTGAACAGGCTGGTGGAAGGGCAGGAGCTTGGAACTCTGCTCTCATCCCTGTTGCCACACAAGTGTATCCTGGGTTCTGATACAGCTCCTCAAAGTAAGTCCTTCACGAAGAAGAGCCAGCCATCTCCTCCAGACCCAGAACATTCTACTTCAGAAGTCTATGGTGGACAGGAATCTAGGCAGGCCAGGGGGAGAGGCAACAGACTGTGTGAAGAGGCCAGTCGCCAGTGAGAGGGCCTGGAGAATGACTTGACTGTGGCGATCACTTGCAGATGGCTTGTCTAGATGGCTAAATAAAAGAAGTACGATAGGAACTTCCATGAACCTAAAAGAGAAATGTAGCAGGGGAAATCATGTCTTGATTACAAGTGAAGCCTAGATGTTGGAGGGAGAGTAGAGATTGCACAGACAAAGGATGCTTCACCTAGATTTGCAAGTGTGCACAGTACTTGAAATTACTACCCAGTTTTGATATGATAACCTTGTTGTGGAGCTCTGAAAAGACATGTGAATGGACTTTCACCTAGCAACCTTTGTGCTATTTCTTTAAGTTTATTTTTATTTTTATTTGTATGTGTGTTTAGAATCGGGGGTGGGGGTGGGGAAGGTTCCTGCAGAGTTCAGAAAAGGACATTGGGTCCCTTCCAGCTGGAGCTGCAGGTAGTAGCTAATCATCTGACTTGGGTGCTGGGAACTGAACTCTAGTCCATTCTGTGAGCTTCCTGAAAAGATTGCAGTCAATCTTCCCTTTGTAAAAAGTGATCAAGGTTGTCCTTTCAGGCTTGCAAACTTTCTGAGCTTGACTTTCAACCTCTGTGGTGGTAAGAAGGTGAAGAATAAATATTACAAACAACTCAACCTTCATATGATAAGCACTTTAAGTAATTATGACATAATTTAAGGGAATAGTATGTAAATATGTAAGTGCATTAAACATCTAGAAAAATTATCTCATTGAAGCCTATTAAATACTTAAAACCAATCTACTCTGGGAATACCTGAGTTCCAAATCTTAAAGCCTCATCCGATGAAAACCAATTCTGATGTTTCATAGCTCTGTGTTTAAAATTCTCTTGGCATTGGTTTGTTTGTTTGTTTGTTTGTTTGTTTTGTGACTCCTTGGGATGTGACAGAGCTATGAGACAGTAGTAGCAATACTGTCAAAGTGTCAAACAGTTGCTAGAATAATCACTACAAACAATCTAAGTTATGTAAAGGAGGGTATTGTTGCTCCCCATTCTTACAGAAAATGGGCTTGCCCATTGGGACTTAGAAAAAAGACATTATTATCATAATGATTCTGCCCGTTGGCGGTCATAGCCCTTCCTTTCTCCACTTTGACATTTTTTTAAAAAAAGATTTATTTATTTTATGTGTGTGAGTACACTGTTCCTCTTTTCAGACACACCAGGAGAGGGTATCAGATCCCATTACAGACAGTTGTGAGCCACCACGTGGTTGCCAAGAATTGAACTCAAGACCTCTGGAAGTATTGTCAGTGCTCTTAACTGCTGAGCCATCTCTCCAGCCCTCCCCTTTGACAAAGGGTATTGTACAAATACTCTTTATTCCTGTAGTGTGCAGTAGTATATCCATATGGTATATATGATATCGGATATTTAGATGTATATTAGGATATATATTTCTTCTCGTGGAAATGAAACCAAGAGGGATAAAATTCTTAACTGGTAGAGATTTAAAAGTGAAGGCAAAGTTGTTCTTCTTCCTTCTAGCCCTGCTTCTCCACTGTTGTTAATTTCCTCTTTATATCTCATTTTCCTACATCAAGAAGCTTGGTTGTCAACAAGTGGCTAATACTAATTAAGGCACAAACGGGGAAAATGAGGTGTAATTCCTGCCTAAGGCAGCTCACTTCTGCTTCCGTTCTCTCTTCAGATAGATAGCCATGGAAATGCCCTGCTTTGTAATTTATCTTCTGAAGTAAGGGATTGCAGACGTGCATCCACGGCCTTGTTGGTGCTCTGTGGTTGTACATGTGATCCCCTCTACTTAGCTGAGCAGATCAGTTGGTGTAGTGAGAAAGTTCTGACATCTCTTGGCCTAGACGATCAAGGTATACAACAATAAGCGTTTACAAAGTACTGCTGTGCCCAGAAGTAATGTCCAATTTCTCTGTAGGTCTTAGCTTTCTTAAGATTGGTTATTGTCGGGCTGGAAAGATAGCTCAGCGGTTAAGAGCACTGACTGCTCTTCCAGAGGTTCTGAGTTCAATTCCCAGCAACCACATGGTGGCTCACAACCACCTGTAATGGGATCTGATGCCCTCTTTTGGTGTGTCTGAAGACAGCAACTGTGTATGTACTTAATAAGGAAAAAAAAGGATTTGTTATTGTCCTGGCTTCATTCCTGAAATCAATAGTCTCTCTCTCTCTCTCTCTCTCTCTCTCTCTCTCTCTCTCT
>NW_022196904.1:155670820-155699567 GCF_008632895.1 Mastomys coucha | reverse complement strand
ATCTAGCAACATCTGGGAAGACATAAAGGAAGTATAAGGCAGAGCCTAGGGGTGAGTAACCTCTTGAAGTAAGAAAAGACAATGTAAAGGCAGGAAAGATGGGTGATAAGTAGAAGTTGCTTAGGATTTCCTTCACAGAAGAGGGGATGGCTTGCCCCTGCCCCACACAGAGCCTCCCAACAGCCCAAGTTCTAATTAACTTTCCAAAGATCCCAGACTGCCACCATTAAAATGGCCATCTTCTTGGGCCCCTCAGTGCCTAGGTTTCTGTGTACCCAAATGTAGAGTGTTTTGTGAAAATGGAAGTCTGAAGAAGTAATGCTTGGCTTTGGCCCTCACCTGTGTACACACCTTTAGAAAAGAGTTGACCATAAGTAATGCAAATAAGAAGAGTCACTGGTGGCATTAGCTGGAGACAGGTCCACAAAGCTACCAGCAAGCACACGGATTAGCCAGAGGACTGAGCGGGGCCTATGCTCCCTTGAAATGTTAGACTGGTATTGCTGGTGCTCTCCATGACCAATGACAATGTGGGACAGAGATGTGAACTCTGGATGTGAACTTGGGATGAAAAGCCCTGGCTTCTAGGACCTGCTTTTCCATGTTGGTGGTACGTGGCTCAGGATAACCTGCTTTGGGTTACACTTGCATCATAGTTAAGTCAAAAATAACTTCATAGAGTGCCTGAATTCCAAGGAGCACTCACAAAGGCCAACTTGTTAAGAGAATGCTAAAGTGCTCCTATGCGCCCTTCATTCCCAGCACCCCACCTAACCCCAGCCACAAAGACTGAAGTGGAGTCCTGACAAGAAAACTGCCACCCTAATGGAAAAAGTCCAGCTAAAAGATTGTTGCCCACTGCTGGAAAAACCCATGTGAGAGGACTTTTTAAGAACATGGCATGAGACTATCAACAAACAGGTAGACAGATACTTAGACCATGTCTCTTTTTCTGTCACTTCAACCACATGAGTTCTGCATACCCATCCTACCCACTTCAGGATGTTTAATTCCTGCCAAAAAGAACCCATTGCCCAACTGAGCCCATTGCGCAATACATTCCTGTATATTATCTGAAACATTAATTGTGTGCCTATAAATGAAGTTCTTCTAATGGACTATTTCAAATATAAACAACTAAAGGTTTATAAATTTTATTATAAGAATAAAGAATTTATTTTGTGGATGATAAAGAATAGCTACATGTTTTTTAATCTTGGGAGAATTTACAGTTTCTACAATAAAACCAATCATTCCCAGAGCTTCCAGAGGGAGCATTTTGCAAGTGCAGTTTAGCTTCAATTAGCATGAAGTAATTGAGCGTGGTTATTAGTGTGTGACCATAAAAAAGTAAAATTATGAAGTTAACATCAAATATGCAAAAACCACACACTAGTGATTAAGAAAATGGGGGACTAAAACAGCAAGTGGAAAAAATTAATGTTGACACTGGTATTGGTAAGAATATGACAATAAGAACAATCTTATACTCTATTGGGAAAAGTGTAAGTTGAAATCTCTTCTAAAAGGATCTTGGTAGATCCTTCAAAAAGTATAAATGTTCATCTCCCTTAACTCAGGAATTCTCTGGAATCTCTGCTGCAAGACACTCAGAACATTGCTTCAGGAATGGATGAACATATGTCTATTATATTTTTCTTAGATATTATAGTTTACCTAAAAGCGAGGGCTGAGCTAGCTGAGTGGTTGTAGCTCATGCTTGCAATTCTAGCTACTTGTGGGGCTGAGGCCGGAGAACCACAAGTTCAAAGCCAGCCTGGACAACAGTCTCATCAGTAAGAGCTAAGGGTGTAGCTTACAGGTCGAGCCCTTGCTTGGCATGCACAGGCCTCTGGGTTCAGGCCCACAGGAGTGGAGGAGGCCTATTTCATTAGAAAGGAAAGGCATATTGAACAAGCAGTCCTCATTAACAACAATAACAAAAAAACTGCACTCTTATTTATAACACAGCACTGGTGAGTTATGCACATTCAACTGCCCTTAAAGAGCTCTGCCAACAATTGCAAGTAAAATTCTCGGTAGAGTGGCTTTATGAATTCTACTCTATTTGTCTTTTTAAAAAGCTACAGTTTAAGCTGAAGGCACACATCGTAAATATGGCATCAGAGGGAGGGAGAGAGAAAGAATGATTACAAGAACATCACCTGTCAATGGAAGAACAGTTGAACCTATTGTGCTACATACAAGCTGTGAAAACTCTAACCACTGACCATAATGTATAGGTTAGATTGGTAATGCTGTGACTGAGTACCTATCAGAAGCAACCTAAGCAGGGAGAGGTTTGCTTTGTCTTTATTGGTTTCAGAGTCCCAGTCTATCATGGTCCAGAAAACAGCAGAGAAGCTCAGTCCATGACAGCAGGAGCAGAAATGACAGCTTTTTCAACATGGGGTCAGGCAAAGCTGGAGCCAGTCCTGAGGCTCACTTCCTAAAGGATCCCTAGAGCCACAAGCTGGGAAGCAAGGGCTGAAATCCTGAGCCTGTGGGAAACATTCCAGATTAAGAGCCTGGCATGTGACGTTTGTATAGTTGGACACAAAAGGCTAATGTGTGAAAGAGACAAGTCGCAACAAAACCTAAATAGTAGGATCTCACTTTTTATTAACTTACGTTTTGCAATGCCATGTCTGCACACATGATGAGCATATGTTCATCTCCACTGTGCACATGTATGTATTTTCATTGTATTGAGGGAAATACCTCAGATACATACTAGACACTTGAGTAGAGTTAGCCTTCACATGCAAAGAGGGAATGTGGGGACATTTGTGTTTTACTTTCTATAACTCAGGATTGCTGAACCTTTCCTCAATGGGCCACAGACTGATGGATCTTATTTTTTTAATATTAAGCAGTGTGTTCTATGTAAACATTTGTTTTTCAGCCTGAGAACATTTTGAATCAAGTCAAGGACATTTGAGTGTAGGTTCGTAACTGATAGCACTTGGAACATGGGTTCTATTATGTATGAAGATGAGAATGCCAATGATAATGGCTGAAGTCACTTTCCTACTCATTTCTCTCCCAGTAACAGAACAGAGGTTGTCCTTGCCTGTGCTCTGTTATCGGCTTTGGGGTAACTCTGTTGTAAGTGTGCTTGTGGGATGTTGATCACACCACTGACCTCTAACCAACAGATGGCAGAAACTCTCTCCAATTAAAACAATCAAAATCATCCCCATAATCTTCCAGGTGTCACCTCGGGGTCAAAATGACCCTTCACTAATAGAGGATGGTAAATGAGGAAGAGTAGATGCTGAAATCGAGTAGCAACATCTGTAAGAAATGTTTGTAACATCTGCCCCCAATAGAGGTTAGTGTTAGGTAATGTTTTAGCTTTAAAGTTGACAGCTCCCTTTTCAGGAAATGGAACATTCTAAAATTTTGTGGGATTTAATTTTGGTTGGTTTTAGAAAGTTGGAAAAAAAATCAATCCTTATTTTTCGCTATTGAATCTAATTTGTGTTTGTTTCAAATAAATACTGTTTTTATTTGAATACATGAACATATGTAATTTTCTTCCCTGGTGTATAAAAATGATATTAAGAATATAATAGCCAG
The DNA here is from genome assembly GCF_008632895.1 of Mastomys coucha. Lineage (NCBI taxonomy): Eukaryota > Metazoa > Chordata > Mammalia > Rodentia > Muridae > Mastomys > Mastomys coucha. Next base: position 155,695,985 of record NW_022196904.1, on the reverse strand, counting down.
GGCTATACAGAGAAACCCTGTCTCTAATAAATAAATAAATAAATAAATTGTGCCATATTTATGATGAATGTCTTCAGTTTAAACTGTAACATTTGTTTAAAAAAAAAGAAACCAATATAGTAGCATTCATAATGGCACACTGTCCTAAATCATGAGTTTCATTTGCAATTGTTGGTATATCTCCTTAAGGACAATTGAGTGTGCCTAATTCAACGCTGAGTGGCACATACCTTAAGAGGTCAGCCTTCTTCTCTTAAAGAGGAGCGTTTGTGTAACAAGCTTTTTCTTTGCATGAAGTCCTCCTCTCTGACAGGATTACCAACAAGGTAGAGCTGACTTAAAGGAAACCATGCAATATCTTTTCTTTGTTCTACCTTTATCAACATTTAAGAAGTAGCTCTTCTGTCAGACACTGGAATCCTGTTTAAAAGCTTCTCAGTGAAAAGGGAAAATTAAATAGAAAGTATGTTTGCCTTGGATTTCTTCCGAGGTTGTTTTGTGCCCACTGTGTCAGAATGACCTTATCCCAAGGCAGTTCACCGCCCAGAAGAGCCTCATTAAAATGCAGCTACAATATTCTTATTTTGAAAAAGATAGACGGCTGCAAAAAATTGTATCAGAAAAGTAGTTGCCTGCCATGAGAGTAATAGAATACAAGGAAGTCACGTGTGGACCTAATGATGGCAGAAGGGACCTGTCCTTTCTAGCTGTTGTCATGAACAGAGGCATTGTGGAGGGGTCGGTGGGAGAACAGGACCCGGGGTAATGGTAGAGTGTTAAACAGTAACTGGAGAAAGAGAAGAAGAGAAACCTGGCTTCCGTGGATGTGGAGACCAGGAAACACCAAGCAGTTGTTGATTTAGTTTGGCCTTTGTGGATTTGTGTAGACAGGAGGATCTCTGGCTTGTGACCAGCACAACAAACTGTCTAGAATGTATACCCTCTCTTTCAAAATGCAGGTGGAGCTTAGAAGCAGCTGCAAAAAAAAAAAAAAAAAATTACTAGCCAGGAGAGATGTGATGTGTTTTTTTTTTTCCTAAATATGAGAATATAGTGACCATTTATAGGGGGTGATTACAGATCTTGTGAGAGCACCCAACATGAAGCTGTGCATATATCTGAGACATCTTACAACTGAGCTCCTCACAGGGGACCTTCCTGTCCCTCCTCCTGTTAAATGCCTATGGGTACCCAGCAAGCTGGAGGAGGGGTGGATGGCCCTGAAAACATACCCAAATCTGTCTGTTATAGAGCCAGATGTCGATGTGAGGCTATCTTCTATGGCTCTGGGCCCAGGTATGAACAGGAGCAGTTTTATTATGAGTCAACAGATAGACAGGCCCTAGACCTGCAGTAGATGTAATCTAAGCAAAGGTAGATTCCACCCGCAGAATACATTTAGAGAAACAGTGGAGATAAAGCTCAGCCGTTTGTGTTGTTTCCTAACAGTCTAATGGTTACATGGGTTTATAGCATTGCAAATGTTAAGAGAAGAAAGAAACAAATCCCAGGTACATACACACACACACACACACACACACACACACACACACACACACACACACACACACACACGCGCGCGCGTACAAAGATAATGTCCTTTCAGGTACCTTTCCTCTGAGTTTTCTCTGTGGGTGCACACGTTTCTCCAAATTTCATTAGGTTTGTTTTGCATGTTCATGTTTAGATATAACATAACGTTTTATTTTCCACGTTACAGAACAGTTTTTGTTGTGGTGGTTTAATTACATCAAGTCACTTTGTCGAATGGTCTTAATTCAGATTGGAGTTTATAATGTGAATCCCTAACTTGAATAAGAACAAGGCGAACTTCGCCCGTGGTTCTTGATGTTCCCCCATTCGTGTGGGGAATGAAAGAGCCCCTTTTGAGATCATGGTTACCCCTCCTTCAAACTCCTCCCTCTATTCCACTGAAGATCACCTTTCCTTAAACGTCATCCCACTACGCTAGGTGTTGCTAATTTGGGAGCCCTTCTCTGCTGCTCTCTGATTGGGTTACCCCCTCCTGACCCTTGGTTTTCAGTGCCACCTGTGCAACCAATCTTTAATTCCAAAACCAGGCCAAACTTTCACTATGAGCTCCTGACCTGTATGTCATCTCAAACAGGATTCTTCATTTTCCCCCAAAGTACCTTTTCACTCCGCCCTCTCCTGATTAGTAAACGTGACCACACTTCTCAGAACCACTCAAGAAAAGTGTCCTGAGGTGCTATGGGTGCCTTTTCCTCCCTCATTTCTAGCTCATAGCAAACCCTGTCTGTCTGTCTGTCTGTCTTCAAAATCTGTCTCACATTCCACTCTTCTGTCCATCTTGTTCATTAGACTTCTCTAGGCCATTACCATCTCCATATGAACCAAGCACGCACATCCTAATCACTTTCCCTCCTACCATCCCTCCAATCTGTTCTCTGAACAGCCTCCAGTGATCCTTTTAAATTAGACACCACTTCCCCACATAAAATCCTTCACTGGTTTTTGCCATCTGTTGACCAACACAACTGAAGTCCATCAAACCCTTAGGATGCCTATGGGAGACCAGATCTAGTCTTTCTAGCCCCCAATGCCAACTCTCTACCTGTTGCCCGTGGTGGTTTGCTTCTGGGTCTCTGAAACTGTTTCTTCTAATACTGAAAATGAGCTTCCTTGGCACTCTAATGGGACCTTTTCCTACCACATGAAAGTCCTTACTGTCATTTTGTTAAGGACACAGATTCTGTTTAGGCCACTTCCATTTTCCCTGATCTGTAGAGAATTAATTGCCTGACACATGGTAAACATCAGGCCAGTCTCTAGTGACATGACCTGCTATCTAGCTCATTGTCTCCTCTCAAGCCTCAGCCTAGAACACTCTCTGGGTTGGCCTCTGTGGATGCCATCATCTATAAGTGGGTCTTCAGCCTCCTAACCCAAATAATGTCATGCCATTGATTATCGTATGTTGTTATCGACATATCTTTGTTTAATGTGTCTTCCCTCACCCCCAGACCAGAAACTTCCATGAGAGCAAGATTCTTTGATGTGTGCATTCTCCAATGCCTAGCACAATTGTGGGCTCTTAGATCTTGGTTAAATGACCAGCGGCCCACTGTATGATGTGGTAACAACTCTCCTCTGACTAGGACAATGCTGGGGAAATGCCAGGGCAGGCCTGTGATAGAGCAATGTGTGTAGTACATAGAATAGTAGGGCCCTCAGGATGTTAACATTCTCTTCCTGCAGCATCTTACCACCTCAGTTCCACACTCCTAGAACCAGTCGTCTGACATCTGTCCCTTTTCCTTCCCTTACTTTTCTCCTTGAGACATGAGAAGACTGAGCCTTGCTTCTTGAGCACAGCTGCAGGGACAGGAGAGAGACACAAAGCTGGACTTGAACCACCAAAGTGAGGGACAGTAGTGGAAATCTCCTTGCCCTGACTCAGATGGCCATCTTGCTACAGAGACGTGCTCCATGCCTACCTTCTATGGCCTGGCAAAAGAAGAGACCTTGTCAATGAACATCTCTGATTTAGCGTTGGACTCTCTAGATGTCCTTACTCAAGGACAAACTGGGCCCTGGCTGTGCCATCTTCTCATAATGTGTGTAGATATCAAAAAGCAGAATGGAGGGGGTCAGATTAAAAGATGGATTCCAGAGACGAGGTGTCTGAGGTTTGGACTTGCTCCTAGAACGAGGATGCTGAGGGCCCATTCAGAGGTTTCAAGTAAAGTAATAACATGAATACATTTGTATTTTTGAAGCAAAATCTCTCTAGCAACATGTATCCGAGCTGTAATCCCATAATTAGTTCAGAGAGCCTGAGGGGGAAAAAACTGCTGTTGCCATGAAGTGTTTCAATACTTCCTTTCAAAACCAGTGACATCAGATGGCCTATTAAGTGTTCCAATTTCATAGACAATGCTTTATAGGAAGCAGTTTCCTATAACTGGTGTAAGGCCATTAAACCCTCAGTGTTGTTGGGGTCATTGCTTTCCTTATGGTAGCTCTCTGTAGGCATCTATCTCATCTTACTCTTAGGATGCTCATTACTCCATCACTCAAGTGCTTCCCAGCATCTGTCAGCTCCATCTTCTGCAGAGAAACATCACATTTCAAGCAGGTGTGTACATTCATGTTCAACGAATGACTAGGACATTGAGCTGGGAGCCTTCTAGAAGATCGGGGACTCATCCATGTACTACATGCAGTGGAATCTAGAGCAAGTTAATTCCCAGATCCAGTTTGATCTATGCAATGGACATTATCAATCCCTAGCCATCTGACAGCTCTGATGCTGAGGTAATCATTAAGAGATGGTGCTTTGAGAGCCAGCGATGTAGCTCAGTGGTAGAGCGCTTGCCTAACATGAGCAAGGTACTGTGTTTAGTCCCCACCTCTACAAACAAAACTTTAGAAGCTACAGCGCATCACGTGAATGCAAGCTGGCATCCACTTTCCTTAGTGTTAACATCGTACCTGAACAAGCTATGAAAATAAATAAGTGATTTGCCTCTGTGATGTTTTGCAGCTCTGTCTTTCTCTAGGTATCACATGCTTGGTATCCAGGCAACATACGGCCTCCATTTATCCCTGAGAGGTCCAGAATTAAAAATAGATCATGTTGCTGTGTTCTGAATCTAAGCCCATATTAAGCTTCCATAAAGGAGCCAAAGGTTTCCCCTGGAGTTGGAACGGGGAATGGTCCTGTTCCAATACTTTGGGGACATAGCAGGCAGAGCCTGGTGGTGAAAACTCAAGTAGCCCAGAATGCATGGAAGCTGCTAGCTCTCTGAAGCCTTGCTGGTATCTCAAAAAAACAGGGAGGAGCCCTAAGGCTTCTGAATGGTGGGGAGAGAATGACTGGTTATAGGAGAGCTGCCACCAACACTTCATGCCGAATACCCTTTGTCATCATGATGACTTACTGATCTGATAATCAGGCACACTCCAGGCAAGGTTTCAAAGTGATTTCGGCTCTACAGCACATCTTGCTGAACATGAAGCCAAGCCTAATCCCCAATGAGAAAATGGTAAACGATGGGATCTTTTCAGCTGGTGGCCTAAAGAAAAGTATGTGTTACATGTGAACACAAGCATGGATTTCCATGAAGCAGACAGGATGCTATACCATTATACCCAAATGCACCCATGTTGAAGCATTTCAGTTTTGCCCAGAGATTAGGAACAGGAAGGATGCGGGAGCCTGTTTACCCAGGCAGCCAGACACCATTTTGTATTAATAATGCCCCATGTTACCAGCCATGCTAATGATGTGGTTTCCCGAGAGGTGTGTAAGCCATTGTTTGGCTTGCTTGTGGTTGGGTGTGATTAGCAGCTAATTAAACACTTCTATCTCATTTCATCCAAAGGAATGGCACCTTTGGTGCTCCTTCCCTTTATGGGGTCAAAGATCTAGACTTAGGAGAGAAATCCAACTTTGATTCTTGGGTCGTTTGGAAAAAAACAGATATGGAAGCTGCCTGCGCCTGGTGGTCAAACTGTGTCACACACCTGCAGAGAGACTTGGGGAAGCCACCTAACCATGCTGACCCATAAATGTACAGCTGTAAAGGGAACCACTGGCCGTTGTCACCAAGCTCAGCTCCTTGGTTAAGGGTATGAAGGAGCTCAGCTTTTGAAGACCAGAGAGTATGGTTGTATATAACACAGCCAGCCCTGGCTTAAGTCCTCGGTCTGCCCCCTCACCTTGTAGGAAGCTGCTAAACATAACTGAGTCCATGAAATGGAGGTCGTAATGCAGGATGGAAAACCTGCATTACCCAAAATTCTTGGGACATGTTTTGGATATAAGAGTTGGGAATATTTGCATATGCATAATAAGGAAGCTTGTGGGTAGAAGCTAAAACTGAATGTAATTTTTTTTTATATGTCATTGATTTCCTGTATGCTTAGCCTGGAGACAATTTCATACAGTGTTTCTAAGCATCTTGATAAGGTGGTAGACGCTCTTAACCTGTGACAATGACTAAAGTGCTGTGCTGCTATGCTCCAGGTCTTCTTTGGTACTGGCCCTAATGGGAATTTGGGTGTGGGATTTTCCACGTGTGGCAGTTGTCTGTACCCAGAATCTCTGAGATGCTGGAGAGCAGCTGTGCTCACTATACCATGGATACACACTGTTGGTAACACTATTGATCGTTCCCAACGGTGGAGCATTAGGGATTTCAAATGTTCATGTTGGAGCTGCTTACCAAGTGTCACTAACCTCCCAAAGTTACCGTGAGGATAAAAGAACCAGCATCAGTCAAGGGCACTGAGAACTTCGGAAGCCTTGTGGAAGTGTGTGCTGTGCTTACGTCAGTAAAATTATCATCATCCATGCTGTGTCTGGCACAAATGAGTTGCTTGAAAGATAATTAACTTCTATTTGTTACTGTGCTATTGTTTCTCCCACCCAAGCACTTGATTTTAAGAGCCATGAAAAGAGATAGATATGATTACAATTTCCTTTTTTTTTTTTTGTTTTGTCTTGCTCTGCTTATTTAATTAAACATGTCAGTGAGATCCTCATTCCTTCAAGAATTCAAAACTTAACCACATATCATAGGAGAAAGGTTGCAGTTTTGGGTTTTCCTTAGAGCAAGAGGACATTACTTTATCCTATTCCCAAAGTTCTGCACAAATTCTAGGGATATGACCCACCATCCAAATCAGAAACATTTCTGATGACACACCCCCTGAGGTCTGAGGGTTCTGGCCAAGGTTACAGACTACTGGCAGCTGAGACTGCCTTCTGTTCCCAGGGTGGGGACAGCAAGGAACATGGCACTCTCTCTGCTAAGAAATCTGCACATTGTGAGTACTCTCGTGGCTCTGGAAAACAGCATCAAGGATGGGCACAGAATGCAAGATGCACGGAGGCATGCAGTCTGTGTTAGGACCAGACAGAACATTCTAGGGTGCTGCTTCCTCTGAAAAGCACTGATCTTATGGCATACTGCCCTGAGTGGCAAGTAGGAGAAGAAATGGCTTTTGAATCTTTGTACAGGGTTAAAATTAAAGAAATCCATCTATGTCTTCAGAATTCAGCACTACCAGTACAAAAGGTCACCACTGACAACTAGTGGCATCGCAGAATGCAGGGAAGGAATATTAAAATAACAAAAAAAAATTTTCAGGCACTAGATGCATGTAAGTCTCAATCTTTTGTATCTTGCTTCCTATGATCTTAAGTCAAAGGGTATAAAAAAAAAAAAAACAAGACATTTTCCTGTGTTCTGTATGGTCCAACACGTAGATAGTCATTCTCAGATGAAGGATGACAGATGTTCAGAGTGAAACAAGCAAAATGCTTAAAAGATGGTTTGAGGAATTGCTCTTACTTGTATATGGAAGCTTCTGAAAAGTACTGGTTGAGTGTGGGTGCCCTTTTCAGGCAAAATCAACAAGAGTTAATGCGGGCTTCACCCCGTGTTAAATGTCTATCTGGGTGCTCAGTTCTGGGTGACTGAAGATGACAGAGCCTTAGCAAAAGATCCAGATATTGGATACAGGGTAGACAGGTATAGTGCCCTATGTCCATGATGGTGGAATAGCATCCAAACAGACTGAGAAGAACTGAGAGTCATAGGCATAGAGATGAGAATGAAAGGGTTAATACTAGAGTGTTACCATAGTTACAACAGCAAAGGAGTCTGGGTCATGAATTAAACTTGTAGGGAATTCTTCAGTTGCAGAAGATAAGCTATGAGCAGCCAGTAGACAAGTGACAGAGCAGATTGTCACAAAAGCTGAAAGTGGTTCTCCCTCATACAATCAAAAAAATTTTAGGGAGAGATATGCTTTGATATTTAAAAAAAGCATGAAGAAATAAAAATAATAAAGGAATTTAGGGATTAGTGTTGGATTTATAAACTATTGCCTGGATAAAAACAAAAGTGTTTCCTTTTGAATATACTGGTTAATCTTTATTCCATTCATTTTAGTCAGAGTTTCTCAACCATAGAACCATTGATGTTTAGGGATGGCTCATTCTTTGTGGTAGGGAGCTTTTCAGTGCAGCACAGGATGCTTAGACCCACTTCATGCTTGTAGCACCCACAACACACCACTTAGGATAACAACAACAACAAAAAAAAAACAAAAACAAAAACAAAAAACCTCTGCAGACATTACCAAATGCCAGGCAGTGGTGGCACACGCCTTTAATCCCAGCACTTGGGAGGCAGAGGCAGGTGAATTTCTGAGTTTGAGGCCAGCCTGGTCTACAGAGTGAGTTCCAGGACAGCCAAGGCTACACAGAGAAACCCTGTCTCAAAAAAACCAAAAAAAAAAAGAAAAAGAAAAAAAAAAAAAGAATCAAGCATTTAGCTTATTTATTATTTTCTGTTGTGGTTTGTGGTTCTGCATTAGCACTACCAGATATAAAATAAAATCAAACATGCTATCCCTTAAGAACTATGTGCCAAGGTGTTGAGGAAACAGCTCAGTAAAGTGCCCACAGAGCAAGCACAGGGACCTAAGTTCGGATCCTAGGACCCAAATAAAATGCCAGTCGGTATAACCAACTTTGGAGAGCTAGAGGCAGGAAGACTCCTGGAGCTGAGTCAGTCAACTTCCCAGGTCAGTGTGTCAAAACATAAGGTGAATAACAACCAAAGAAATCATTCGGGGCTGGAGAGATGGCTCAGTGGGTAAGAGCACTGACTGCTCTTCCAGAGGTCCTGAGTTCAAATCCCAGCAACCACATGGTGGCTCACAACCATCTGTAATGAGATCTGACGCCCTCTTCTGGTGTGTCTGAAAACAGCTGTAGTGTACTTAGATGTAATAATAAATAAATCTAAAAAAAAAAAAAAAAAAGAAATCATTCAGCATCAACCTCTGACCTCCACATGCATATGCACATACACATAGGTGCACACACATGTGCTCACACACGCAGAGATACAAAAGCACACAAAACAACGTAGTCTTTGGCCAGTGAGACATGTCAAAGGTGCAAACCTGATAACCTGAGTTCAATCCCTGAAAAGTGTATATTAAAAAAAAATCCAGATATAGAAACTGGTGACTATAGGCCTGTCACTGCTCTGCAAGATGAGAGGCAGAGGCAGAAGGCTCAACCCGAAAGCTGCATGTGCAGCACAGAGGTAGAGACAGAGAAAGAGACCCTGACTCAAAGTCAAGTTGGAAGGAGATGACACCAAGAAAGTTGTCTCCGGCCTCCACACAGGCCACCACATGCACACATATGTGCATGCATGCATAGACACACACAAATATATGTATAAATAAATATGTGGAATCTATTCTAATTTTGATTTCACTTTGTTTTGTTTTGTTCTTGTTATTTTGTGAAGGGTCTCTCTTATATAGCCCTAGCTATCATCCATGGAACAGGGTATGAGTGTGGTGTGTGTGTGTGTGTGTGTGTGTGTGTTTTAAGGTCCTGGGTTTGATTCCCAAGAGTATACATGCAGAAAACAAAAACAAAACAAAACAAAAACACCCTATTAACATGTATACACATGCACAGATGTATGTGTGTACATATTAATTCCCTAATTTAATACCATCTCAGTTTCATTATTAAAATATTAGAACACTAGTAAATTAAAAAATATATCAGTTTTGTAGGCAGTGTTGGACACACCTTTAATTTCAGCACTTGAGAAGCAGAGGCAAGTGGAACTCTGTGAGTTTGAGACCAGCCTGGTCTACAGAGGTAGTTTCAAAACAGCCAGGGTTACACAAAGATTCCCTGTCCCGAAAAACAATTGTTATCCTTATGCAGCATCCTTTATCACTCATCAGTACTACATCTTTTTTCACAGATCAATGAAAAATAACTTAATTATAGATCATTGCCAACAGCAGTAGACAATTTTCAAAACTAAATTTTGTGTAAACACACACACACACACACACATATATATATATATATATATATATATATATATCCTTTTTTGTTATTTTATTTGTTTTCATTTCAAATGTTGAAGGAAACCCCTTTTCAATTTCCCCTCTGCAATCCTATCCTATCCCCCTGTCCTTCCTGCCTCTATGAGAGTGCTCCTCCCACCCACCCACTCCCACCTGACCACCCTAGTATCCCCATACTCTGGGGCATCAAGTCTTCACTGGACAAAGGGCCTCCCCTCCCACTGAAGCCCGACAAGGCTATCCTTTGCTACATATGCAGCTGGAACCATAGGGACCCACCTCGCATGTGTATTCTTTGGTTGATAGTTTAGTCCCTGGGAGCTCTGGGGGAAGGTCCGATTAGTTGATATTATTGTTCTTCCTATGGGGTTGCAAATCCCTTGAGCTCCTACAGTCCTTTCTCTAACTCCTCCATTGGGGATCCCGTGATCAGTTCAATGGTTGGCTGTGACCATCCATCTCTGTATATGTCAGGCTCTGGAAGAGCCTCTCAAGAGATAGTTATTCCAGGCTTCTGTCAGCAAGCACTTCTTGGCATCAGCAATAGTGTCTGGGTTTGGTGTCTGCATCTGGGATGGATCCCTTGGTGGAGCAGTCTCTGGATGACCTTTTCTTCAGTCTCTGCTCCACTCTTCGTCCCTACATTTCCCTTTGACAGGAGCAATTCTGGGTTAATATTTTTGAGACGGGTGGGTGTCCCCATCCCTCAACTGGGGGATCATCCTGAGCTCTATCAGTTCTTATGGAGAGAAAATATTCTTACTTTTCCACAGGTATGTTGCAGGGGAAACATCAGATTTTAAAAAAAAATAAATTCAATTATACCATTTACCTTTGAGTAGAAACTATAATGCTCCTTATTGAAAAGTGTTCCATGGTGTTCACAAGTTCTTAGTAAAAGAAAGATAAAAAGTGCAACCTCTTAACCTTAGATACATTTTGAATGTAAGGTGTCACACATATAAAAACAATCTCGTGGTGCATCATGACTGAAATGCCTGGCCTGGGCTATTTAAGAGAGGAGCGCTCGTTATGGCTCCTGGTTTCAGGGGGCTCAGACATCGTGTCTGTGAGGCAATGGAGAAGCAGGTTTGCAGCACTGGATGCATACACTGGAACTCTTCATCTACAGCTAGAAAGGCACAGAAAGCGGGACCTGAAGCAGAGCCAGAATATAAGCTCCATCTTCCAAAGATTCTACATCCTCCCAAAACAACCCCCATGGGGTCAAGTAATCAAATGCATGAGCCTATTGGGGGGAGGGGAGACACTGCACAGTCAGTGTGAGAAGTCGCCCAAGGAGAAGGATCTACTAAGCCCCAGCATCCTGCCATTTGGGAACAAGAAAGAGGAGATGGTAGCCTCACCCTCCAGTTTGCCACCTGTTACCTTGAACAAAGCCCTCCAAGCTAAGATGGCCCCCTGTGTTTCTTCTGCAGACGGCATCGTCAGCTATTAAAGGTGCTATCCAGCTGGGAATAGGATACACAGTGGGCAATCTCACATCCAAGCCAGAACGTGATGTCCTCATGCAAGACTTCTACGTGGTGGAAAGTGTGTTCCTCCCCAGGTAAGAACATTCCATCAATTTGAGATGATTCCATGCTGAGGAAAATGAAGGATTTTTTTTTTTTACCCTGCATATGGGATAAAAATGCACCATATAGTAGTGGTGCGTGGGTGGGACCTGTGGCTCCACCTTGTTATTGCTGCCTGTTGCCTGGGAACGGCCCTATGTTTTCTGTGGTGATGGTGACTGACATCGTGGGTCAGCTGTGATTAACTTTGGTGGGTGCCTGGTAAACCATATAGAGAAGGATCATTGGATTCAGTGGGTGGCAGTAATGAAATCTCCAAGGAAAACCTGCCACTTGTTTTGAAAAAGAAAGCTTCCGTAAAGCAGCACCATTGCCAAGATTTTTGCTATGCCAAATTTAAAAGACTGAGGCTGGGGCTGGAGAGATGGCTTAGAGCTTAAGAGCACCGGCTACATAGAGTGGGGGTGGGGTGGGGTGGCAGCACCTGCCTTTGATGCCAGCACTCAGGGGGCAGAGGCAGATGGATCTCTGAGTTCAAGGCCAGCCTGGTATACAGAGCAAGTTCTAGGACGACCAGGACTGCACAGAGAAACACTGTTTCGAGAAAAAAAAAAATCCCTGGCTGCTCTTGCAGAGGACCTGAGTTCAGTTGCCAGCACCTGTATGGCAGCTCATAGCATCTAAAACCCTAGTCCCAGGGGATTCTACATCTTCTTTTGGCCTCCAGGAGTACCAGGCATGTACATAATGTACATTCATACACATGAAATAAAAACAAATAAATCTGTTTTAAAAGATAAGTAGTCAATTCATTAAAGAGTGACAGGAGGGACTACAAATGGCCTTGCGTCTGAATTAAGCCAAAATTTTTTGTGCTTTGTGGTTAACTGTGACTTAAGTTTTCTCTAGAAAAAACAACAACAAAAAACAAACAAACAAAAAACCTTGAGATAATGCTGCCATTTTGACACCATGTATACAAAAACACAAAGTTATTCATACATTTATCAGTCTGGGGAAGAAAAAGCATTAACTGCTTAAAGTCAAATAGATGAGCTGGTGAGATGGCTCAGTGGATAAGGCGCTTGCCTTCAAGCTTGACTGCCTGAGTTTGATTCCCCAGGACTCACATGGGAGCAAGACCGGTTCCCAAGTTGTTCTCTGACCTACTCTCACACTGTGGCATGAGTGCACACATATGGATACACATGTGTGCGCACACACACAAAACAAATGCAACAGAAATATTTTTAAAAACAAATACATGTGGAGATGGATAACAGTGACAGGACTGCATACTTAAAGAGTCTCTATGTTGTGTCTGCAATAGCCCTAATAAGTAAAAATATTAAAGTCAGTTCACTATTACAGAAGACTATTCTGTGTTCAGTTGAAATGTCACCATAACTGCAAGATTTTTCAAAGAAAATGAGCTACAAACAAAGACACGCTGTGTGGGGATGCTCACTTTGTCTTTGTGAGTGTGAGGATTCGCTTTTCAGATACACTTGTGTGCTCAAATGAGCCATTTGGTTGTTTATGACTGGGCATGGTCTCATCAGTCAGGTGCTTAAAGGCAGCTCCTGACAATAATCAGCCCTCAGTGCCCCTGGGGGTGTGTTCCAGCATCCCAAAGCATCAGAAAATCCATCAATGCTGAGGTCACACACACGCACATGCACACGCACACACACACGCACACATACACACACACACACAACTAGCATATGACCTGCACACATTCTCCTGTATACTTTCTTATTGAGTGTGAATATATTCACATCTACCATGCAGACGTCGGTTCTGTCTTTCTGCCACATAGATAGATTTGGGGATCAAACTCGGGTCTTTAGGCTTGTCAGCAAGCGGCTTCCCCCCACTGAGCCATCTAACCAGCTCTACCCCTTATTCATAGCATCTCTATATTACTCATGCTACCCACTACACTGTGAATAGTTGTTTTCTGTGCCACTCAGGGAGTAATGACAAGAAAAGACATCTAGTTTGTTCAATAGAGATGGGATCTTTTAACACTAATTTTGATCCATAACTGGTTGAATCTGTGGTCATGAAAAGCACACTGCAGATGTATGTTTGCCCCTTTTACTCTTGGAGAATTTGTTGTAAGCCTTTAACATCTTCATGAGGAGGAGAAAATGATGGCTTTTCCACCTTTTTGAGTAGGAAGCTAAAGTTGTAAATACCTAGACTTTTGTCTTTGTTCTTTACATTATTGTCCCCACAAACAGCACACCAGACACTCCCCTGGGGAAGCAGGCTACCCGGTCATCCCCTACTTAGAGAAATCTACTGTCACATCTAATATATACCACTTTAAAGTCTTGCAGGTTTTAAATGTCAATGAGACATTATAGTACAGTTGTTATATATACACATATATATAATTAAAAATAAACATCCATTGTGCATCCTTGATACATTTACATGAAGACAAATGAATTTATATTACTTTTCCCTGGGTCTCCCCACCCCTGGATTCAATTTCTTCATGAGCTCAGCAAAGGAAACTTTCTCATGGCAGGTGTTGTTTTTGATTTTATATATATATGTATATATATAAAATATATATATGCAATTCATAGCCAGGTGTAGTATAGTGGCATGCACCTTTAATCCTAGCAATTGGAAGGCAGATCTCTGAGTTGGAGGCCAGTCTGGACTACATAGTGCAGGACAGTCATAGCCATGTAGAAAGACCCTGTTTTGAAAAAACAAACAAACAAATAACAATTCATACATTGATGGTATATATGTGTATATATGTGAATGTATCCAATAGTTCTCCCCATCCTCATGTTTCTGAGCTCATCTGAGAATGTGGGTGGGTCAGGGTAGATGGCCAGGACAGGCTCTTTGTAAGCAACTGAAACATTCTGAGGTCTCTCGTGTCTCTAAACCATGAGTTTACCTCAGTCCTAGAGAACTAATTGTTTGATGTGACACACTGTTTAATTTATTTTTAACAGTATTTCATATGTGTTCGCATTTTCTCCCCACATATATGTCTGTGCACTACTGGTGTTCCTCAGGCCTTCAGAGGCTGAAGAAGGGGGCCTCAGATGCCTTGAAGCTTGTGTGAGAGATGGTTGTGAGCCATCATATTGGCATTAGAAATAGGATCTGGGTCCTCTGCAAGAGCAGCTCATGTTTTTAACCACCGAGCCATCTACCCAGCCCCTAAAAAGCTGTTGTATTTCCAGGCTGAAGCAACAGAATGGGTCTCCCTTAGCAACCAAATGCATTGTGTTCCTTTTTATTATTTTGAAATCACTCAAAGCTATTTTTAGATATCACATATTTATTCTGCAGATCATTTCATTTTGTAGATGGGCAAAGGCCCAGACATTTAAGGTTTAAGAGAATATAACAGTCCCCATCCAGTCTCTCTGATAACATGGCCTTCCAAAATCAAAGCACATAAGTAAAAGAATCGTGAGCATTCGGCACCGTGGTGAGTTTTCATTACTGGTCAGATAGAGAAGAAAGAACATTTTTGTAACATTTATACCACATGACCATGAACTTGAGGTGGCAATTAAAAGCCAGCTTTAGGTACCAGCTGTGAACCAAGCATGGTTTTGTTTATGTGGTGGACAATGTATAATATTAATATACAACATATGATACTAGCTTACTCTTAATTGTTTGAGACAGGGTCTCACTGTGTAGCTCTGGCTGTCCTGGAATTGACTATATAGGCCAGGCTGGCCTCGAACTCATGGTGACCCACTTGCATTGGCTTCTGGAGTGCTGGGATTAAAGGTGTGTGCCACAATACTGGCTACCTTACTTTTTAATAACTTTCATATTTGTCAGAAAAAAAACAGAAGAAAAACAAAAAACCAAAAGCTTATTGACATATAAAGTAATTGATAACCTAAGATCTTAAGTCACTTAACTCACAAGTAAATGGTAAAACCTGAAGCTCCACTCTCCTCTATCCTACAGTCACATAGCTCTGGAGAAAAATTTCTGGCCTCTTTGCCCACTAAAAAAACAAAAAACAAAAACATGTGCTGCCCCTTTCTTCTCTTTTGTAGGAAATAGTGTCGTTGATGAAGCTCTAGTCTGGCAGTTACGTCTCAAAAAACTGAGAGTAAAGCTTAACTATCCTTCCATCCTAATGAATAATTACCTAGCCAAACACAGTAGCCTGTGATTAGAGACACAGTGACCTTGTGTCAAATAAAGGGGAGAGCAATGAACCTTGACCTCCACATGTACACGTGCACACGCACACACAGATGTGCACATACACATACTTGCATACACATACCACACTAACAAGTACACATACCACACACAACACAGAGAAATATATTTTTAAAGAGAACAGTGTTCACCTCTTCTACCTGAAGGTACACTGCTGTATATGCACATATTTTGTGTGTATGAGTGTGTGTATGTGTGTCTGTCTCGTTTCCAAGGAAACCTAAGACAGTCCATTTGCTACCATGCGGGTCGTGAGCATAGTAATCAAGGAACTGTTCCTTAGGAAAGGTCTTCTAATTAGTGGAAGCCAAGGTGAGCAGCACAAGAAACTCAGAATGCACCAAAAGCAAAGCAAAATAATGCAGCACTGTAAATGCAGTGTCCGGCTTTACTGCTTGGAGTTCCCAGCCGAAGAACGACACTGATGAAAGGAACATGGGCATTTCATCTTAGCTCTGACTGTTAAAGGAAATCTGCTCTAATAGGCTGCATAGCTTTGATGGTGTGAGCTAGAAAGCAATAAGCAGGAGGCTGAGAAATAAGGACTAGGCCTGACCCTGAGCCCACTGAAAGCCTCCTTCCAAGCAAACATTGCAATTGTTTCTACTTGCTCACAACAGAGAAGGAGGAGGTCAGAGTTCACACTGACTCTCTTTGCTTTTAACTCTTACTGTCTACGTGGCTGACATTTATAAATGATTACATGTCCCATAAATCCTGAAGTCATCCCAGGAGACCTACAGATGAATGCATTTCCCGTCATAAATAACAAAATGTGGACTGAGGAAATGTTTGGCTGTGTTGACAGGTCATCGCACATGATTAGGAATATCCAGCCATGATTGCTTAGGGGAAACAACCACCATTTATAAGGTGAACATGGTCGCACACACCTGTCATCTCAGCACTGACGAGGCTAAGGCAAGAGGATCATGGGTTCTGGGCAGCTTGGTCTACATAGTGAGTCGAGGCCAGCTTGCATTTCAAAGTGAATAACTGTTTCAAAACACCAAAGGGAGGAGCTAGCAAGATGGTTTCATTGGTCACGGTGTTTGCTGCACAAGCCTGTCACCCTGTGTTTGATCCCTTAAACTCACGTAAAGATGGAAGAAGAGAACCTGACTCCACAAATATATATATGCCTCGTATACATGCTGTGGCATACATACATAAATATATACACATGATCTGTGTGCACACAAATGCACATGCAATTATAATAATGATAAGTTTTATTTATTTTTTTAACTGCAAAGAAATAAACCGCCTGGTAGCTGTTTTTGAGCAGTCTGTCTTGGGTCGATACTAAAATGAAAATTGACAGATTTTGCTCTGATCAGTGGATCTCAACTTGTGGGTCCTGACCTCTATGGGTTGCCTAAGACCTTTCACAGGGTTGCTTAAGACCATCTGTGTATCAGATATTTACATTATGATTCTTAACAGTAGCAAAATTGCAGTTATAAAGTAGCAACAAAAATAATTTTATGGTTGGGGGTCATCACAACATGAGAAACTATATTAAAGGGTAATATAGCATTAGGAAGGTTGAGAACCCCTGCTCTAGGTCATAGGATATTGTAAAAATTATTTCACATGAGGTCTGGAGCAGTGGTTGAGTAGCTGAGAACTCTTCCAGAGGACATGGTTCCATTCCCAGAACCCACTGGGCAGCTCACAACTCATTAACTCCAGTTCCAGGGGATCCAACACCCTCATTTCGTCTCTGAGGGTGCTTCACACATGTGATACACACATATACATTCTAGCAAAACACGCATACACGTATAATAAAAATAAATAAATCTTTTTAAATTATTTCAGATGTTCCTGGTTACAGATATTTATCCAATATCCAAAATTCACAGCCAAGAAGTACTTTAGTTGGTCCACACTAAGCTCAAGGTCTTATTAAAACATTATAATATGATTTCACTACTGAGAAGATGGATAAGGAAGGGAGAGTGGAGAGAGGACGAATGTGTGCCAAACCCCGTGATTAACAGAGAATACCTACATGGAATAGCCCCGCACCATGTCAATGTGTCTTTACACAAGGGCCATTGGCTATTGTAAAAGGAGCTTTATGACCCCCATGAGCAGAGGGTCTTTTTTTCCCTAGAGATAAAATTGACCCAAGACTAATAGAGATAGACTGTGAAATCAAAACTCTGTCTTTGCTAATGTTCTTTGTCTCTGTCTCCTTGGTGGATATTTCAACTGCAGTGAAGGGAGCAATCTGACCCCAGCACATCACTACCCAGACTTCAGGTTTAAGACCTACGCTCCGCTGGCCTTCCGGTACTTCCGAGAACTCTTTGGTATCAAGCCCGATGATTACTTGGTAAGAGCCTATCATTTTCCTTTCTGTGGAATGCATGATGTTATCTTGAACAGCAGCGATGACAAGTGCCGGTCTCTTAGAAACCTCAGGAACATAGCGGACGTTCCAAGTTTTATACTGTTTACATATTTGGCTTCAAAAATACAATTCGATGCCACAGCTCATAACAGATAGTTATAAATCTGCTGTGATGTTAATTTTTAAATAACTGTGACATTACCACTTCAGGTAATTATCCCAACAGATACCTTATAATTAATTTAAAAGACTTGTGAGTTTTACTGATTAGATTCCATTCAAATGTCTTCTTTGGAATTTGTCTTATCTCAGACCTGCCTTGGCCCACAATTTTACCTTGACCTGTAATTTCAGATGGCATTCAAAAGAAGCTGAATAGTTTTATTCTCCATGTTTCTTCCTACAGTCAGTCTCTATCTCTGTCTGTCTCTCTCTTTCTCTCTCACTCTGTTTTTTTGTTTGTTTGTTTTTCTTTTTTTTTTTCTTTGAAACAAGGTTTCTGTGTATAGCTTTGGCTGTCCTGGAACTCAATCTATAGTTGGCCTTGAACTCAGGGCTTGACCTGCTTCTGCCTTCAGAGTGCTGAGACTAAAGCCATGTGCCACCACCACGCAGCCCTGAAGTCTCTTTTTAAACATATTTTCACATGTACCCTCTACCTCAGCTGTCTCTTCTCTCTGTCCTTCCTCCGGCACAACAGGAGGCACAGACACACCAACCTGTGTGTGATGTGCTCTGTAACCCTTGGGTTTATCTCATTCCTATTCAGAGGACCACAACACAGTTTTTGTTGAGAGGGGTGGTTTACCTCATGATGTAATCACTTTAATAACTTGTGGCTTTTTAAAAGTTGTTCTTAAAGGAACCATAGAAAGGATGCCATACTCAATTTTGCCCATTCTGGATGGTCTCAGTAAGACTGTTGAGATCCCATCCTTGAAGGTGCTGGGATTTCAGAGAGACCCCATTGCATCCAGCTTTTACATGGGTTCTAGGGAGCCATACTCAGATGAACAGGTTTGTGGCAAGGGCCCAGAAAGTCATGATTTCTTTCCAGTGTCATAAGAGTCACAATTAAGTCTCTACAGAACAGTGATGGTGACGTAGCAAGCTTCTGAGCATCCTGGCCACTGTGGCTCTTTTTACCTCCCTGTCCTTCTAAAATACTGGTGCCTGTCCCCATCACTACCTACACAAGCCTGTTCTGCAGATGGAGGGAAGATTGTTGGGTTTCACTGAGGGTTGCTATCTCTCAGGAGAACGCAGTGGGCCTTCATAATGAAAGGGGCAAGATCACGTTCCTCCCTCGTGCCACAAACTACAAGCTTTTCCTTCTGGATATCATTAAACTTCTGACCAGCCATAAAGAGACCCCAGCAGTTCACTTGCTACTACAAGCATCTGTCACAGCACTAGGTATGAAGTGACAAGATGACTGCGCTCACCTCGGTCCTACTGTGTCCATTGCTTCACAGCCCAGCTAGCTCACTCTGGTCATTTCTGATCACACACAGTTGCTTTCTTTAGGAAAGTTCTTTTCTAAACAACTTTTCATACCATTTACTCATAGTCCCTTAATGATTCCTTAAACCCAAAAGATGTATTCTTCACAGAGTAGGAGAATTTACAAAGGAACCAACGAAAGGATCTTCATCTGTCTACCTGGTCTCCTGATGCTCTGAAGGCCCTCTCCACCATTCTCACACTTCTCACCCACCAAGTCACAGACATAAGGCTTGCTCTCCAGGTAGCTACTCTTCTACTCATCCCATGGTGATTGTTCATTCTGAAGAACATATCCTTAAGAAGTCTAATCCATCTCATGAGGTACATCTTGGAGCAGTTAAGCTCAAAGAAAGCACAGGAGATGAATGGGCACGTCTCAAAAAGGTCTCTGGAAAGAAACAGAAGATGTGGCACAAATATCAAGTCCTGGCATCTGTCGAGTAGGGCCTGTTAAAACCCACACTGTAAAGATCCATGACCGTAAGTAGGGGAAGAGAGAAGAGACCATTGATGAGTGATTGCCAGCTGCACTGATAGATTTGAAATTGCATCCCTGTTAATTCCATACTGTGACGTCTGGATTTCTGCCAGAATTATTGTGCCTAAGCTCTCAGTTTCATTAAAATTCACAATACCCTTGTTGATTACATGTTTCAGGTCTGAGCATGTATAATTTGGACAGGGAGGCAGTGAGGTGAAGTGCTTCCCAAAGTGCATAGCACTGTGAACTCTTCCTTATTTGTTCCTAGACAAGCGTCTCCCATCCGAGGGACCCCAGGCATGTTCATCTCTGCAGCTGCAAGCTGTTTGTTCTCTCCTTCCCCTCCAGGTAGTCACAAACCCAATGGAGCTCACAGGAGTAAACTCAAAGGAATTTTTAGGCTTCTCTACAGCAGTAAGAGCGAAAGCAGAGTGGGTGTTGTACACCATCAGGGAAATAGTAGGCGAGTTCATCAGCGCCACGTGGTACAAGTCTACATTGTTAGTTTGCATTAGCAGAGCCCTGTTGGGATATGCTTTCTCTTCCAGTGGGCATAGCAGGGATCAAACTGAGATGATACATACATTTGAGCAGCTTTCGAGAGCTCAGGAGTGCACATGGAGACTTGATTCAATTGTTTGTCCTTTAAAATCAGCCTTGAGAAGTTGCCAAGAACATGGTAATGAAGCTCTAGGTTTCTGGAGTAGAAATCATATTCCTGTCTAATATCATAATCTCGGACCCTTACACACTGAGAAGTGTGCTATCCATAATGTTGATTGAAAAATGTTACCAAAACAGGCCAAACACTTGACTGTTGATACCCTTTTCTAAAATACATACTGAAAGAGTACTGGCCACATGATCACGCCATCCCCAGAATAGGTCAGCGCTGATAGAGAATTTTCAGACTTTATTGGCAGAGATGTTTAGGTCTGACTCTAGGGTTTTTCCAGACACATTTTTCTCTCTAATTTAAACGATGTTCTTAAAGATTTATTTATTTATTTTACACATATAAATACACCATCATTGTTCTCTTCAGACATACCAAGACAGGGCAGCAGACCCCATTACAGTTGCTTGTGAGCTACCATGTGGTTGCTGGGAATTGAACTCAGGACCTCTGGAAGATCAGTCGGTGCCCTTAACCACTGAGCCATCTCTCCAGCCCTAAATAATATTTTTATCGTGGATTTCATACAATGTATTGTGAATATATACACTCCCTCCCCCAACTCCTCCCACAAGTACCACCTTCCCTTCCTATTCAACCAATTTGAGCCCCGCCCTTCCCCTATTGAGTTTAGTTTGTACTACCCAACTGCTCTTTGGAGTGGAGTCCGCCCTGCAGTGTAGTTGACCTACCAGGGGTCACATCATTAACGGAAACTGAATGTCCCTCTTCCAGAATCATCACATACCACTAGCTTCTTAGCTGGTGGTGGGACTCCTGCCCCTCTCCCTGGTCTATGCTAGGGCTTTGTTTGAGTTTAGCTTATATGGGTCATGTACGTGCTTCTAGACAGATTCTTAAATCGCCCATGATTCTTCTACTTGCCTTTTCTGTTCCTTTATTTTGTACTCTCATAATTTTTAACTCTACTCATGGAAAAAGTCTACGGGCAATTGAGTGGCAGTGGATAAAGTCAGAAAGTAGAGAGTCTGGGGTCTGACTTCATTTTTTATGAGAGCCTAGGATATGCAATGGGGTCTTACATTCATGACCAAATGATAGACTCAACTTTTTCTTGCTTCTGTCAGGATGTCCTCATTGTATTAGAGATAACATCTCACGGGGGCAATTCTAAAGTGCACACAGTACTTGCTGGGTAGAGATAGTTCTTCCATGCCTGAGAAAGTGTGCACTGAAGGCTAGGTGTCACGTCCACCTACACACCATCATGTAATAATAATTTTAAATAGTTATAATCAGAAATTACTCTACCTGTGATCTCAAGGGCATTCACCTTAAAAGTCTTTTAGCTACTTTCGTGTGTGTGTGTGTGTGTGTGTGTGTGTGTGTGTGTGTGTGTGTGTGTGTAGAGAGGGAGAAAGGGGGGGTCTCACTGTGTAGCCTAGAGTTTGCTATGTAGACCAGACTTGCCTTGAACTCACATAGAGACCCACCTGTCTCTGACTCCTAAGTGCTGTGATTAAAGGCCTGTGCCACCACACCCACTGATATTTTATGATTATTTTAGAAGGAAGGTTTCCTGAGCCTCCAACTTAGTCACTCATTGTCACATAACTTATGACTGGAAGAGCCACAGCTTACAAACACCAGATAATCCACTCATGCCCTCTGCACTGCCCCGCATCCATGTGAACACTTTGCACATGTAACTAGGCAGGGCCCTCTGCTTCCTCTTGGCTAAAGAAATTTCTTACCCACAATCTAATGGTTATTTTGTTTTCCCAACTTCTCCTCAGCGTGCAGGTGGGGACTCATGCTCCTTTGATGCTTAGTAAGAATGTCAAAAGACTAGGCCAGCTAGGTGTAGCCAGCATGTGGAAGGCTGAGGTACGATGGTTGTGACTTCAGAGGCCAGCCTTGGCTATATAACAAGACCTTTCTTATATTATAAAAAATAAAAGCCAGTGGAGAGGGGATGAAATATGGGAGTTGCCAAAGGATTGGAAATAAACCCTTGCTTCTTTCTCTTCTTGCATGAATGTGTTTTTCTTGTCAGTGATGCTGTCAAAGCAAGATAATGTAAAAGCTGACATCTACAGGTTGCCTTCAGTCATTTCCAGTCATTTCATTTAGTCTTTGTCTCTCTGTCTCTGTTTCTATGTCTGTGTCTCTGATTCTGTATCTCCCTCCAACCCCTCTCACCCCCCATCACCTGCTTCCTTTTCTGTGATGGAAAACTAGATATTCACAAAACCTTGGAGGAGTTTTCAACCTCCAGTTGGCCCGCTCACTGCAGTCGGCCCCACTCGCTCCGGTAGACCCCACTTGCTCAGTTCCTGCTCGCATCAGCCCAAAGATTTATTTATTATTATAAATAAGTACACTGTAGCTGTCTTCAGACACACCAAAAGAGGGCGTCAGATCTCATTACGAGTGGTTGTGAGCCACCATGTGGTTGCTGGGATTTGAACTCAGGACCTTCGGAAGAGCAGTCGGTGCCCTTACCCACTGAGCCATCTCACCAGCCTAGTTGTGACACTATATTAAACAGAACGGTGTAGTTCTGGGAAAGAGAAGCAGATTCACAAACTGATAGAATAAGAGATTGGATAACCAGTGAAATAAGAGATCAGAAATAAAGCCCTCACATCTACTGCCAATAGAATGTCAAGAACACACAATATGGAAAATGTCATCTCTTCTATTAATTATGTTAGTAAAACTGGTTATCTAGGGCCTGGTAAGATAACTCAGTGGTTAAGAGCACTGGCTGCTCTTGCAGAGGGCCTGAAAGCAGGGCTCAGCACCCCCTTAGCTCCTTACAACCTCCTATAACACCAGTCACAGCAGATCCATCTCCCTCTCTGGCCTCCACAGGTACTGTGTGTATGTGGTGCACAGCCATACATTGAGACAAAACTCTCATACACGTAAAATAAAGGTAAAATAAAATCTGAAAAATAATCTGGTCATCCTTATGGAGGAAGTCAGACCCTTATCTCAGGCTGGGAATGTAGCTCAATAGTAGAACATAACCTGGTGTTAAGTTCTATTCAGTTTCCACCCCCAGCACTGCAGAAATACAAAGTCAAGAGTTACTGTCACCTTTGAGAAGATGAGGATAGACCTTCAGGGAGGAACTGATGAGCAAGAGAGCTGGAAAGTAGGGTGGAGCCATTCGTGGTCCTGAACACGCTGTCCGGAGCCGTAGGAAGATGCAGTAAAGGTCAAGGTCAGATTGGAAAGACCCCTGGTTTCCAGAGGACAGGGCACTCAAGGGGATAAGAATTTCAGTTGAGACCAGAAGTATGTCACAGAGGCCAGACAGAAGCTGATAAAAGCATTGACCTAGGGGGATGGGCAGGGGAGATGGTGTGAAGAAGGCAGGCAGAATCAAACATTGGGATCCAAATGAGGAAATAGGTAGTGTCAAGACTAGTCACCAAGGTTCTAGCTTAGAGAACGAGACAAATAGTGTTTCACCCTTAAAGATATGTAAATAAATAAAAGCAAAAGATGAGAGCCAGATGATTTTGAGACACGATTTTCTGCTGGGGAGGGGTGTATACTGCCAAAGTACTCCTGCCTGGCTGAAAGAGAAATAGAGACTGGATTACAGCCCTGCTCACCACACTTGTATTCTGGCTGTGGTGAGAATTCATGGCTGCTACGGTAAAGAAAAAAAAAATAATAATCTCATTACAACAACAAATGCCAGATAGTTTCTTTGTTTCCTGCTTGCTTGTTTGTTTTTTGAGACATGGTCTTTCAATTTAGTAGAGCTCACTACGCAAACCAGGCTTGCCTTGAACTCACAGAGGTCCACCTATCTCTGCTGGGATTAAAGGCACGTGCCATCATGCCCAGCAAAGCCATATAATTTAATCATAGCCTTGGAATAAATTTGATTGCATGCTTGTCAACCTGCAAAGTATTGAGTTATAACCAAGTAGAGATGTCAGTTACAATGTTAAGACACATTTGGAGCGCTGGAGTCCTGAGCTGCAGATGTCACATCATCCTCTGTTGAAGCAGTGACAGTGGGCAGTGTCTCCTGGGAGAGCAGAGGAGAGAGAAGACAGAGTGCTGTGTTGAAGTGATGCATACACATGGGCACTCGGCTGGACCTCCGCCAACTTGATGTAAACAAAGCACCTTCCACTGCCTTCCTGTTTAACGATCTCACATGACAGACATGGTGACCCCTGATTCTGTCATGTGGCATTGGGTGTGGAGGAAGTATGCATCTTTCCCATCATGGAATTATAAGTTGACTTGGATCCTCCTTGTAAAGCTCATAGACAGTACTTAGGCGTTCAGAAAGGCCAAGGAGGCTAAAGATATGGCTCAAAGGTTAAGAGCACTTGTTCTTGCAGAGGACCAGGTTCAGTTCCTAGTGTCCACGTATTAGGTAACCATCCAGTTCCCGGGGATCTAATGCCCTCTTCTGACTTATGTGGCAATTTCATGCACACAGTACATAGATGTAAGTACAAGCAAAA